>NC_054488.1:65919477-66219477 GCF_017639515.1 Carcharodon carcharias
CCCACACCCCCAACCCCACCCCAACCCCCAAACCCACCCTGACCCCCACCCCCAACCCCAACCCCAACCCCACCCCGAACCCCACCACCACCCGCAACCCCACCCCCAACACCACCCCCAACCCCACCCCCAACCCCACCACCACCCGCAACCCCAACCCCACCCCCAGCCCCACCCCCAACCCCCAAACCCCACCCCCACCCCCAGACCCTAGCCCCCAGCCCCCAGCCCCCAGACCCCACCAAACTGACTTGGAACCTCGTCCCAACCCCACCCCCAACCCCAACCCCAACCCCAGAGGACCTCCTCCCAACATCGTCACGAGCTATTTTACGCTGAAGCAGGTTGGGTGTGCACACGTCCGCTCAGTGAAAAATTCTGCCCAAGGAGCACGGACACACGGAATGCGGACCCACAGAGCACAGACAGGCAGAGCACGGACACACAGAGCTCGGACACACAGAGCACGGACACACAGAGCACGGACACACAGAGCTCGGACACACAGAGCTCGGACACACAGAGCACGGACACACAGAGCTCGGACACACAGAGCTCGGACACACAGAGCACGGACACACAGAGCACGGACACACAGAGCACGGACACACAGAGCTCGGACACACAGAGCTCGGACACACAGAGCACGGACACACAGAGCTCGGACACACAGAGCTCGGACACACAGAGCACGGACACACAGAGCTCGATGGTAGCAGCAGATATTCAGCAGAAAAATATCAAGCAGTGACATCACAGGGCAACAAGTAGGTGAGAGATGGAAGGAGGGATCCTGACATTTTCTACCTTTCCTCAGTACGAAGAGCATCTGCCTGGGTAAATAGGACCTGGCGAGTATTTTGTCTGTCCTTAATATTCTCTAAACTAAGGGTAAGTCATAGCAGGGCAGCTCGGCCAAGTGGAATGTTTCTCCTGTGCAATGTGGGAAGTCAGGGACACTTCCAGTGTCCAGGGTGACCATGTGTGCAGAAAGTGTCTCTAGCTGCAGCTACTCGAAATCTGCATTTCGGAGATGGAGCTGCAGATGGAGTTACTGTGGAGCATCCACAAGGATGAGATTTTTATGAATAGCACATATGGTGAAGTGGTCACACTGCAGGTAAAGTGTGCAGAGGTAGAAAGGGAATGGGGGACTGCCAGACAGAGTAAAGTCACTAGACAGGTAGTGCAGGAGTCTCCTGTGTCCATCTCCCCCTCTAACAGATTTTCCATTTTGGATACTGCTGGAGAAGATGGTTTCTCAGGGGAATGCAGCAAGAGACAAGTCTGTGGCACCACCGGTGGTTCAGCTGCATGGGAGTGAGGGGTGGGGGGTGGAGGAAAAAGAGTGAGAGAGCAACAGTGATGGGGGATTCTATCATAAGGGGAATAGATAGACGTTTTTGTGGCTGCAGACGTAACACCAGGATGGTATGCTGCCTTCCTGGTGCCAGGGTCAAGGGGTGGGTGAACAGCCAGAGGTTGTGGTCCATATCAGTTCCAATGTCATAGGTAAAAAGAGGGATGAGGTCCTGCAAGTAGAATACAGGGAGCTAGGAAATAAATTAAGAAGCAGGACCTCAAAGGTAGTAATCTCAGGATTACTCCCAGTGCCGTGTGCTAGCAAGATCAGGAATAGGCAAATAGACCGGATGAATGCGTGGCTGGAGAGATGGGGTAGGAGGGAGGGATTTAGATTCCTGAGGATTGGGGCCAATTCTGGGGAAGATGAGACCTGTACATGCTGCATGGGTTGCACCCCAGCAGGACCGGGACCAATATCCTCACACGGCCATTCGTTAGTATTGTGGGGGAGGGTTTTTCTAGTGGCAGGGGCATGGGAACCTTAGTGAGGAGACACAAGAGAGGGGAACAAAGATTGAAATGAAAGACAAAGTTAAAAAGCAAAAGTGGAAGGCAGAGGAAATGGAGGCTTGCAGCAAATAGGGCCATAATACAAAAAAATGTGAAAATACAAGTCTAAAGGCACGGTATCTGAATGCACGGAGCATTTGCAATAAGGTAGACAAAATTAACAGCGGAAATGGCTGTAAATGGGTAGGATATGATTGTGATTACAGAGACGCAGCTGCAGGGTGACCAAGGCTGGGAACTGAATATCCAAGGGTATTTGATACTTTGGCAGGACAGGCAAAAAGGAAAAGGAGGTGGCGTGGCATTGTTAGTTAAGGATGAAATCAGTGAGAGATGATATTGGCTCAGAAAATCTAGATATAGAATCAGCCTAGGTGAAGCTAAGAAGCAACAAGGGTAGATAACATTAGTGGGAGTTGTCTATAAGGCTCCAAACAGTAGAGGTAAGGTAGGGGATGGTATTAAACAGGAAATTAGAGATGTATGTAACAAGGGTGCTACAGTAATCATGGGTGACTTTAATCTACATATAGACTGGGCAAACCAAATTAGCAATAATACTGTGGCAGATGAATTCCTGGAGTGTGTACGAGATGGTTTTTAGACCAGTATGTCGAGGAACCAACTAGGGAGCAGGTATTCTAGATTAGTTTTTGTGCAATGACAAACGGTTAATTAATAATCTTATTGTGCAGGACCCTTTAGGGAACAATGACCATAATATGATAGAATTCTTCCTTAGGTTGGAAAGGGAAGTAGTCCAATCCGAAACACGGGTCCTAAATCCAACCAAAGGAAACTACAAAGGTATGAGGCGTGAGTTAGCTAAGATAGATTGGGGAACTTTGTTAGAAGGCATGATGGTGGATAGACAATGGCTAATATTTAAGGAACGAATGTATGCATTGAAGTAGTCGTATATTCCTTTCTGACAGAAAAACACAGCAGGAAAAGTGGCGCAGCCATGGCTAACAAAATAAAGTAAGGACAGTATTAGATCCAAAGAGGAGTCTCATAAAGTTGCTAGAAAAAGTAGCAAACCTGAGGATTGGGAGCAGTTTAAAATTCAGCAAAGGAGGACCAAGAGATTGATTAAGAGGGGAAAAATAAGAAGATAAAAGCGTGCTGTAAGAGCTTCTATAAATATATGTGAAAGATTGGTGAGGATGAATGTGGGCCCCTTGCAGTCCGAAACAGGAGAATTTATAATAGAGAACAAGGGAATGGCAGAGCAATTAAGCAACTTCTTTAGTTCTGTCTTCACGGAGGAAGACACAAGTAATTTCCCCGAAATATGAAGGAATTGAGGGCCCAGTGAGAAGGAGGAATTGAAGGAAATTAGTATTGTTAAAAAACAGTGCTGGAGAAATTAATAGGACTGAAAGCAGATAAATCCCTAGGGCCTGATGATCTACATCCCAGTGTACTAAAGGAGGTGGCCATGGAACTAATGGATGTGTTGGTTGTTATCTTCCAAAGTTCTGTAAATTCTGGAACAGTCCCAGCAAATTGGAGGGTGACAAATGTAACGCCTATTTAAAAAAGGAAGGAGGGAGAAAACAGCGAATTACAGACTGGTTAGCCTAACTTCAGTGACAGGGAAAATGCTAGAGTCTAATATAAAGGATGTGGTAACAGGACACTTGGAAAACATTAACAGGATTAGACAAAGTCGACATGGGTTTACGAAAGGGAATCGTGTTTGACAAACCTACTGGAGTTTTTTGAGGATGTAACTAGCAGAATATATAAGGGAGAACCAGTGGATGTGGTGTATCTGGATTTTCAGAAAACTTTTGATAAAGTCCCACATAAGAGGTGAGTGTGTAAAATTAAAGCACAAGGGATTGGGGGTAATGTATTGGCATGGATTGGTGGACAGGAAGCAGAGAGTAGGATAAATGGGTCTTTTTCGGAGTGGCAGGTGGTAACTAGTGCGATACCACAGGGATCAGTGCTTGGGCTCCTGCTGTTCACAATATATGTCAATGATTTGGATGAGGGAACCAAATGTAATATTTCTAAGTTTGCTGACGACACAAAACTCAGTGGGAATGTGAGCGATGAGGGTGTTAAGAGGTTTCAAGGTGATTTAGGCAGGTTGAGTGAGTGGGCAAATACATAGCAGATGCAGTATAACATGGATAAATGTGAAGTTACCCACTTTGGTAGGAAAAACAGAATGGCAGAGTATTATATAAATGGTGATAGATTGGGAAATGTTGTTACAAAGGGACCTGGGTGTCCTTGTACGTCAATCACTGAAAGCAAACATGCAGGTGCAGCAAGCAGTTAAGAAGGCAAATGGTATGTTGGTCTTCATTGCGAGAGGAGTTGAGTACAGGAGCAAGGATGTCTTACTGCAGCTGTACAGGGCCTTGGTGAGACCACACCTGGAGTATTGTGTGGAGTTTTGGTCTCCTTACCTAAGAAAGGATATACTTGCCATAGAGGGAGTGCAGTGAAGGTTCACCAGACTGATTCCTGGGATGGCAGGATTGTTGTATAAGGAGAGATTGGGCTGACTAGGCCTGTATTCACTGGGGTTTAGAAGAATGAGAGGGGATCTGATTGAAATGTATAAAATTCTGACAGGGATGGACAGACTAGATGCCGGGATGATGTTTCCTCTGGCTGGGGGGAAATAGGGGTCACAGTCTCAGGATACGGGGTAGACCATTTAGGACAGAGATGGGGAGAAATGTCTTCACTCAGAGGGTGATGAACCTGTGGAATTCTCTACCACAGAGGCTGTGGATGCCAAGTCACTGAATATATTTAAGAAGGAAATAGATTTCTAGATTTGAAAGACTACAGAGGGAGAGAGCGGGAGTATGGGTGTGGGGAGAGAGCAGGAGTATGGGTGTGGGGAGAGAGCGGGAGTATGGGTGTGGGGAGAGAGCAGGAGTATGGGTGTGGGGAGAGAGCGGGAGTATGGGTGTGGGGAGAGAGCGGGAGTATGGGTGTGGGGAGAGAGCGGGAGTATGGGTTTGGGGAGAGAGGGGGAGTATGGGTGTGGGGAGAGAGCGGGAGTATGGGTGTGGGGAGAGAGCGGGAGTATGGGTGTGGGGAGAGAGCGGGAGTATGGGTGTGGGGAGAGAGCGGGAGTATGGGTGTGGGGAGAGAGCGGGAGTATGGGTGTGGGGAGAGAGTGGGAGTATGGGTGTGGGGAGAGAGCGGGAGTATGGGTGTGGGGAGAGAGCGGGAGTATGGGTGTGGGGAGAGAGCGGGAGTATGGGTGTGGGGATAGAGCGGGAGTATGGGTGTGGGGAGAGCGCGGGAGTATGGGTGTGGGGAGAGAGCGGGAGTATGGGTGTGGGGAGAGAGCGGGAGTATGGGTTTGGGGAGAGAGCGGGAGTATGGGTGTGGGGAGAGAGCGGGAGTATGGGTGTGGGGAGAGAGCGGGAGTATGGGTGTGCGGAGAGAGCGGGAGTATGGGTGTGGGGAGAGAGCGGGAGTATGGGTGTGCGGAGAGAGCGGGAGTATGGGTGTGCGGAGAGAGCGGGAGTATGGGTGTGGGGAGAGAGCGGGAGGATGGGTGTGGGGAGAGAGCGGGAGTATGGGTGTGGGGAGAGAGTGGGAGTATGGGTGTGGGGATAGAGTGGGAGTATGGGTGTGGGGAGAGAGCGGGAGTATGGGTTTGGGGAGAGAGCGGGAGTATGGGTGTGGGGAGAGAGCGGGAGTATGGGTGTGTGGAGAGAGCGGGAGTATGGGTGTGGGGAGAGAGCGGGAGTATGGGTGTGGGGAGAGAGCGGGAGTATGGGTGTGGGGAGAGAGCGGGAGTATGGGTGTGGGGAGAGAGCGGGAGTATGGGTGTGGGGAGAGAGCGGGAGTATGGGTGTGGGGAGAGAGTGGGAGTATGGGTGTGGGGATAGAGTGGGAGTATGGGTGTGGGGAGAGAGCGGGAGTATGGATGTGGGGAGAGAGTGGGAGTATGGGTGTGGGGATAGAGTGGGAGTATGGGTGTGGGGAGAGAGCGGGAGTATGGGTTTGGGGAGAGAGCGGGAGTATGGGTGTGGGGAGAGAGCGGGAGTATGGGTGTGTGGAGAGAGCGGGAGTATGGGTGTGGGGAGAGAGCGGGAGTATGGGTGTGGGGAGAGAGCGGGAGTATGGGTGTGGGGAGAGAGCGGGAGTATGGGTGTGGGGAGAGAGCGGGAGTATGGGTGTGGGGAGAGAGCGGGAGTATGGGTGTGGGGAGAGAGCGGGAGTATGGGTGTGGGGAGAGAGCGGGAGTATGGGTGTGGGGAGAGAGCGGGAGTATGGGTGTGGGGAGAGAGTGGGAGTATGGGTGTGGGGAGAGAGCGGGAGTATGGGTGTGGGGAGAGAGCGGGAGTATGGGTGTGGGGAGAGAGCGGGAGTATGGATGTGCGGAGAGAGCGGGAGTATGGGTGTGGGGATAGAGTGGGAGTATGGGTGTGGGGAGAGAGCGGGAGTATGGGTGTGGGGAGAGAGCGGGAGTATGGGTGTGGGGAGAGAGCGGGAGTATGGGTGTGGGGATAGAGCGGGAGTATGGGTGTGGGGAGAGAGCGGGAGTATGGGTGTGGGGAGAGAGCGGGAGTATGGGTGTGGGGAGAGAGTGGGAGTATGGGTGTGGGGAGAGAGTGGGAGTATGGGTGTGGGGAGAGAGTGGGAGTATGGGTTTGGGGAGAGAGTGGGAGTATGGGTGTGGGGATAGAGTGGGAGTATGGGTGTGGGGAGAGAGCGGGAGTATGGGTGTGGGGAGAGAGCGGGAGTATGGGTGTGGGGAGAGAGCGGGAGTATGGGCGTGGGGAGAGAGCGGGAGTATGGGTGTGGGGAGAGAGTGGGAGTATGGGTGTGGGGAGAGAGTGGGAGTATGGGTGTGGGGAGAGAGTGGGAGTATGGGTGTGGGGAGAGAGTGGGAGTATGGGTGTGGGGATAGAGTGGGAGTATGGGTGTGGGGAGAGAGCGGGAGTATGGGTGTGGGGAGAGAGCGGGAGTATGGGTGTGGGGAGAGAGCGGGAGTATGGGTGTGGGGAGAGAGCGGGAGTATGGGTGTGGGGAGAGAGCGGGAGTATGGGTGTGGGGAGAGAGCGGGAGTATGGGTGTGGGGAGAGAGCAGGAGTATGGGTGTGGGGAGAGAGCGGGAGTATGGGTGTGGGAGAGAGCGGGAGTATGGGTGTGGGGAGAGAGCGGGAGTATGGGTGTGGGGAGAGAGTGGGAGTATGGGTGTGGGGAGAGAGCGGGAGTATGGGTGTGGGGAGAGAGCAGGAGTATGGGTTTGGGGAGAGAGCGGGAGTATGGGTGTGGGGAGAGAGCGGGAGTATGGGTGTGGGGAGAGAGCGGGAGTATGGGTGTGGGGATAGAGTGGGAGTATGGGTGTGGGGATAGAGCGGGAGTATGGGTGTGGGGAGAGAGCGGGAGTATGGGTGTGGGGAGAGAGCAGGAGTATGGGTTTGGGGAGAGAGCGGGAGTATGGGTGTGGGGAGAGAGCGGGAGTATGGGTGTGGGGAGAGAGCGGGAGTATGGGTGTGGGGATAGAGTGGGAGTATGGGTGTGGGGATAGAGCGGGAGTATGGGTGTGGGGAGAGAGTGGGAGTATGGGTGTGGGGAGAGAGCGGGAGTATGGGTGTGGGGAGAGAGTGGGAGTATGGGTGTGTGGAGAGAGCGGGAGTATGGGTGTGGGGAGAGAGCGGGAGTATGGGTGTGGGGATAGAGTGGGAGTATGGGTGTGGGGAGAGAGTGGGAGTATCGGTGTGGGGAGAGAGTGGGAGTATGGGTGTGGGGATAGAGTGGGAGTATGGGTGTGGGGAGAGAGCGGGAGTATGGGTGTGGGGAGAGAGCGGGAGTATGGGTGTGGGGAGAGAGCGGGAGTATGGGTGTGGGGAGAGAGCGGGAGTATGGGTGTGGGGAGAGAGCGGGAGTATGGGTGTGGGGATAGAGCGGGAGTATGGGTGTGGGGAGAGAGCGGGAGTATGGGTGTGGGGAGAGAGCGGGAGTATGGGTGTGGGGAGAGAGCGGGAGTATGGGTGTGGGGAGAGAGCGGGAGTATGGGTGTGGGGAGAGAGCGGGAGTATGGGTGTGGGGAGAGAGCGGGAGTATGGGTGTGGGGATAGAGTGGGAGTATGGGTGTGGGGAGAGAGCGGGAGTATGGGTGTGGGGAGAGAGCGGGAGTATGGGTGTGGGGAGAGAGCGGGAGTATGGGTGTGGGGATAGAGTGGGAGTATGGGTGTGGGGAGAGAGCGGGAGTATGGGTGTGGGGAGAGAGCGGGAGTATGGGTGTGGGGAGAGAGCGGGAGTATGGGTGTGGGGAGAGAGCGGGAGTATGGGTGTGGGGAGAGAGCGGGAGTATGGGTGTGGGGAGAGAGCGGGAGTATGGGTGTGGGGATAGAGTGGGAGTATGGGTGTGGGGAGAGAGCGGGAGTATGGGTGTGGGGAGAGAGTGGGAGTATGGGTGTGGGGAGAGAGCGGGAGTATGGGTGTGGGGATAGAGTGGGAGTATGGGTGTGGGGAGAGAGCGGGAGTATGGGTGTGGGGAGAGGGCGGGAGTATGGGTGTGGGGAGAGAGCGGGAGTATGGGTGTGGGGAGAGGGCGGGAGTATGGGTGTGGGGAGAGAGCGGGAGTATGGGTGTGGGGAGAGAGTGGGAGTATGGGTGTGGGGAGAGAGCGGGAGTATGGGTGTGGGGATAGAGTGGGAGTATGGGTGTGGGGAGAGAGCGGGAGTATGGGTGTGGGGAGAGAGCGGGAGTATGGGTGTGGGGAGAGAGCGGGAGTATGGGTGTGGGGAGAGAGCGGGAGTATGGGTGTGGGGAGAGAGCGGGAGTATGGGTGTGGGGATAGAGTGGGAGTATGGGTGTGGGGAGAGAGCGGGAGTATGGGTGTGGGGAGAGAGCGGGAGTATGGGTGTGCGGAGAGAGCGGGAGTATGGGTGTGGGGAGAGAGTGGGAGTATGGGTGTGGGGAGAGAGTGGGAGTATGGGTGTGGGGAGAGAGTGGGAGTATGGGTGTGCGGAGAGAGCGGGAGTATGGGTGTGGGGATAGAGCGGGAGTATGGGTGTGGGGATAGAGTGGGAGTATGGGTGTGGGGAGAGAGCGGGAGTATGGGTGTGGGGAGAGAGCGGGAGTATGGGTGTGGGGAGAGAGCGGGAGTATGGGTGTGGGGAGAGAGCGGGAGTATGGGTGTGGGGAGAGCGCGGGAGTATGGGTGTGGGGAGAGAGTGGGAGTATGGGTGTGGGGAGAGAGCGGGAGTATGGGTGTGGGGAGAGGGCGGGAGTATGGGTGTGGGGATAGAGTGGGAGTATGGGTGTGGGGAGAGAGCGGGAGTATGGGTGTGGGGAGAGAGCGGGAGTATGGGTGTGGGGAGAGAGTGGGAGTATGGGTGTGGGGAGAGAGTGGGAGTATGGGTGTGCGGAGAGAGCGGGAGTATGGGTGTGGGGATATAGCGGGAGTATGGGTGTGGGGATAGAGTGGGAGTATGGGTGTGGGGATAGAGTGGGAGTATGGGTGTGGGGAGAGAGCGGGAGTATGGGTGTGGGGAGAGAGTGGGAGTATGGGTGTGGGGAGAGAGCGGGAGTATGGGTGTGGGGAGAGAGCGGGAGTATGGGTGTGGGGAGAGAGTGGGAGTATGGGTGTGGGGAGAGAGCGGGAGTATGGGTGTGGGGATAGAGTGGGAGTATGGGTGTGGGGAGAGAGCGGGAGTATGGGTGTGCGGAGAGAGCGGGAGTATGGGTGTGGGGAGAGAGTGGGAGTATGGGTGTGGGGAGAGAGCGGGAGTATGGGTGTGGCGAGAGAGCGGGAGTATGGGTGTGGGGAGAGAGCGGGAGTATGGGTGTGGGGATAGAGCGGGAGTATGGGTGTGGGGATAGAGTGGGAGTATGGGTGTGGGGAGAGAGCGGGAGTATGGGTGTGGGGAGAGAGCGGGAGTATGGGTGTGGGGATAGAGCGGGAGTATGGGTGTGGGGATAGAGCGGGAGTATGGGTGTGGGGATAGAGTGGGAGTATGGGTGTGGGGAGAGAGCGGGAGTATGGGTGTGGGGAGAGAGCGGGAGTATGGGTGTGGGGAGAGAGTGGGAGTATGGGTGTGGGGATAGAGTGGGAGTATGGGTGTGGGGAGAGAGCGGGAGTATGGGTGTGGGGAGAGAGTGGGAGTATGGGTGTGGGGAGAGAGCGGGAGTATGGGTGTGGGGATAGAGTGGGAGTATGGGTGTGGGGATAGAGTGGGAGTATGGGTGTGGGGAGAGAGCGGGAGTATGGGTGTGGGGAGAGAGTGGGAGTATGGGTGTGGGGATAGAGTGGGAGTATGGGTGTGGGGAGAGAGCGGGAGTATGGGTGTGGGGATAGAGTGGGAGTATGGGTGTGGGGAGAGAGCGGGAGTATGGGTGTGGGGAGCCAGTGGGAGTATGGGTGTGGGGAGAGAGCGGGAGTATGGGTGTGGGGAGAGAGCGGGAGTATGGGTGTGGGGAGAGAGTGGGAGTATGGGTGTGGGGAGAGAGCGGGAGTATGGGTGTGGGGATAGAGTGGGAGTATGGGTGTGGGGAGAGAGCGGGAGTATGGGTGTGCGGAGAGAGCGGGAGTATGGGTGTGGGGAGAGAGTGGGAGTATGGGTGTGGGGAGAGAGCGGGAGTATGGGTGTGGGGAGAGAGCGGGAGTATGGGTGTGGGGAGAGAGCGGGAGTATGGGTGTGGGGATAGAGCGGGAGTATGGGTGTGGGGATAGAGTGGGAGTATGGGTGTGGGGAGAGAGCGGGAGTATGGGTGTGGGGAGAGAGCGTGAGTATGGGTGTGGGGAGAGAGTGGGAGTATGGGTGTGGGGAGAGAGCGGGAGTATGGGTGTGGGGAGAGAGCGGGAGTATGGGTGTGGGGAGAGAGCGGGAGTATGGGTGTGGGGAGAGAGCGGGAGTATGGGTGTGGGGATAGAGCGGGAGTATGGGTGTGGGGATAGAGTGGGAGTATGGGTGTGGGGAGAGAGCGGGAGTATGGGTGTGGGGAGAGAGCGGGAGTATGGGTGTGGGGATAGAGTGGGAGTATGGGTGTGGGGAGAGAGCGGGAGTATGGGTGTGGGGAGAGAGCGGGAGTATGGGTGTGGGGATAGAGTGGGAGTATGGGTGTGGGGAGAGAGCGGGAGTATGGGTGTGGGGAGAGAGCGGGAGTATGGGTGTGGGGAGAGAGCGGGAGTATGGCGTTCAGATAGAGGGTCAGCCATGATCATATTGAATGGCAGAGCAGACTCAAAAGGCCAAAAGGCCTACTACCGCTCCTAATTTCTATCATGGAATCGCAGAATTTTAATGGCACAGAAGGAAGCCATTCAGCCCATTGTGTCTGCACTGGCTCGCCAAATGAGCTTCATGGCGCTGTCTAAGGAGCCTTGGTGATTACACTGGTGAAGTGAAAAGGATAGTTATAAAAGCAAAGAGATGGCATGAAAAATAATGCAAAACAAAATCAAGAAAACCCAAAGATATTTTCTAAATATATCAAGACCAAGGAATGAACTAAAGAAACAGTAGGGTCAGATGCAGAGTAAACCTCCTGCTACACCGTCCCCATCAAACACTCCCAGGACAGGTACAGCACGGGGTTAGATACAGAGTAAAGCTCTCTCTACACTGTCCCCATCAAACACTCCCAGGACAGGTACAGCACGGGGTAAGATACAGAGTAAAGTTCCCTCTACACTGTCTCCATCAAACACTCCCAGGACAGGTACAGCACAGGGTTAGATACAGAGTAAATCTCCCTCTACACTGTCCCCATCAAACACTCCCAGGACAGGTACAGCACGGGGTAAGATACAGAGTAAATCTCCCTCTACACTGTCCCCATCAAATACTCCCAGGACAGGTACAGCACGGGGTAAGATACAGAGTAAATCTCCCTCTACACTGTCCCCATCAAACACTCCCAGGACAGGTACAGCACGGGGTAAGATACAGAGTAAATCCCTCTCTACACTGTCCCCATCAAACACTCCCAGGACAGGTACAGCACGGGGTTAGATACAGAGTAAATCTCCCACTACACTGTCCCCATCAAACACTCCCAGGACAGGTACAGCACGGGGTAAGATACAGAGTAAATCTCCCTCTAAACTATCCCCATCAAACACTCCCAGGACAGGTACAGCACGAGGTAAGATACAGAGTAAATCCCCCTCTACACTGTCCCCATCAAACTCTCCCAGGACAGGTACAGCACGGGGTTATGTACAGAGTAAAGCTCCCTCTACACTGTCCCCAAAAAACACTCCCAGGCCAGGTACAGAACAGGGTTAGATACAGAGTAAATCTCCCTCTACACTGTCCCCATCAAACACTCCCAGGACAGGTACAGCACGGGGTAAGATACAGAGTAAATCTCCCTCTACACTGTCCCCATCAAACACTCCCAGGACAGGTACAGCACGGGGTAAGATACAGAGTAAATCCCTCTCTACACTGTCCCCATCAAACACTCCCAGGACAGGTACAGCACGGGGTTAGATACAGAGTAAATCTCCCACTACACTGTCCCCATCAAACACTCCCAGGACAGGTACAGCACGGGGTAAGATACAGAGTAAATCTCCCTCTACACTGTCCCCATCAAACACTCCCAGGACAGGTACAGCACGGGGTTAGATACAGAGTAAAGCTCCCTCTACACTGTCCCCATCAAACACTCCCAGGACAGGTACAGCACGGGGTTAGAATCAGAGTAAACCTCCCTCTACACTGTCCCCATCAAACACTCCCAGGACAGGTACAGCACGGGGTTAGATACAGAGTAAAGCTCCCTCTACACCGTCCCCATCAAACACTCCCAGGACAGGTACAGCACGGGGTTAGATACAGAGTAACGCTCCCTCTACACTGTCTCCATCAAACACTCCCAGGACAGGTACAGCACGGGGTTAGATACAGAGTAAAGCTCCCTCTACACCGTCCCCATCAAACACTCCCAGGACAGGTACAGCACGGGGTTAGAATCAGAGTAAAGCTCTCTCTACACCGTCCCCATCAAACACTCCCAGGACAGGTACAGCACGGGGTTAGATACAGAGTAAACCTCCCTCTACACTGTCCCCATCAAACACTCCCAGGACAGGTACAGCACGGGGTTAGATACAGAGTAAATCTCCCTCTACACTGTCCCCATCAAACACTCCCAGGGCAGGTACAGCACGGGGTTAGATACAGAGTAAAGCTCCCTCTACACTGTCCCCATCAAACACTCCCAGGGCAGGTACAGCACGGGGTTAGATACAGAGTAAAGCTCCCTCTACACTGTCCCCATCAAACACTCCCAGGACAGGTACAGCACGGGGTTAGATACAGAGTAAAGCTCCCTCTACACTGTCTCCATCAAACACTCCCAGGACAGGTACAGCACGGGGTTAGATACAGAGTAAACCTCCTGCTACACTGTCCGCATCAAACACTCCCAGGACAGGTACAGCACGGGGTTAGATACAGAGTAAATCTCCCTCTACACTGTCCCCATCAAACACTCCCAGAACAGGTACAGTACGGGGTTAGATACAGAGTAAACCTCCTGCTACACTGTCCGCATCAAACACTCCCAGGACAGGTACAGCACGGGGTTAGATACAGAGTAAAGCTCCCTCTACACTGTCCCCATCAAACACTCCCAGGACAGGTACAGCACGGGGTTAAATACAGAGTAAATCTCCCTCTACACTGTCCCCATCAAACACTCCCAGGACAGTTAACTAAGGAAACAGTCGGACCAATCAGAGAACATAAAGGCAATCTTGTCTGGAGGCAGAACACATGGGCATGGCTGTTAATGAATACTTTTGTCCATTTTTACACATGTGGTGGACAATGTAAACATTGTAGTTACGGAAGTGGAGTGTGAAATATTGAATGGCACAAACAAATTGAGATCTTTAAAGTGGACAAATTGCTCAGGCTGTAGAAATCTTACCCAGGCTGCTGAAAGAAGTAAGGTAGGAATTATCAGAGAGTGGCCATTCATTTTTCAATCCTCCGTGGGTACAGCTCTTGTGCTGGAGGATTGCTAATGTTGTACCACTGTATAAAAAGGAAGGAAGGGACAGAGCAAATAATTACAGGATACTCAGCCTAACCTCTGTGATGGGCAAATTATTTGAAAAATTCTGAGGGCAGTATAAATCATTTCTAGATACACAGATTAATCAGGGACAGTCAGTATGGTTTTGTGAAGGGAAAGTCGTGTCTGACTAAAGGATTGAAATCTTTGAGGATGGTAACAAGGAGGGTCGATAAGGGTAGTATGTTTGATGTAGTCTATATGGATTTTAGTGAATTCCCAGATGACAGAGTGATCAGTAAATGGGATCCTAGGGAAAGTGGCAATTTGGATAAAAGCTGGTCTGGTGCAGGAACAAAGGATAATAGTCAATGGGTGTTTTTTGGACTGGACGACTATTTCCAGTTGCGTGTCACAGGGCTTGGTATCAGGGATTCGGAGTATTCGGAGGAGGTGGGGGGCCATTTAATTGAGGTGTGTAAAATTATGTGGGGCCTGGAAAAATGATTAGGAACAACATTGAAGAGAGGTCAATAATTGGGGGGAAAGGTTTAAAATCATTGGCAGAGGAATTGGAGGGGAGTTAAGGTGATATATTTTCACCCAAGGGGTGGTGGGATCTGGAATTCACTGCCTGAAAGGGTGGTAGAGGTGGAAAGCCTCAGCACATTTAAAAAAAATACTTGAATATGCATCGGAGGCGCCATAAACTATGGATGAAGAGCTGGAAATTGGGATTAGACTGGAAAGCTCTTTCTGGGCCAGCACAGGCACAATGGGCCAAATGGCCTCTTTCTGTGGGGGTGGGCCTTTAAAATGCGGCAAGCTGTTTAAAAGTCTATTTACTTTGAAGGGATCCTGAAATCCCACTGGCATAAAATTCCACCCTAAATTTCTATGATACAGGGTCATGGATAGCAATCGGGGCAGTGGGATTAGTTTTAAATTGTTCCAGTAAAGAACAGGTAGACACACAATGGGCTGAATGGCCTCCTATGTATTCCGTTATCTAGGATTCTATAGCATATATATGATTTAAAGGAGCACCTTCAGAGAACAACACATCTTGGAATAAGTCAGATGTTACTGAATATTGTGTGGGATGTGATGGGCCAGAACAGTGAGAGATTAGTTCCCAGCCTGGGCTCTGTTAAAGACAGACTGACAACTGGTTTCACTGTACTTCTTTGTAAGATTGTGATCGGCTGCACAGTTTCAGAAAGGAGAATCTATCCTGAGAGAATGTTTCAAGAACATTAGGAAAAACAAAGTGAGAATTGCTTTTCATTCATTCTTGGAATGTGGGTGTTACTGACCAGGCTGGTATTTATTGTCCATTCTACCACCCCCCAACTCCCCCCTCCCCTCTGACAATTGATATAACTGAGTGACTTCTTAGGCTCCCTCGGAGTAAGTTCTCTACCTCTTGATGGAGGCGTGCCTGGAGGTTTGTTCATGTGATATTTGATCACGTGATGCATGATGATGCCACACTAATCCACAGTCTATAAACGTTACCTTTGTATAAAGGTCAGGTCTGTTGGAGTTGAGTATTTTAACTTAAGAACATAAAAAATAGCAGCAGGGGTTAACCATTCGGCCCCTCGAGCCTGCTCCACCATTGAATAAGATCATGGCTGATCTTCTTGTGCTCCGATTTCCACATCCCATCTAACCCCGGTAACCTTTGATTCCCTTGCCTAACAAGAATCTATCTGCCTCTGCCTCAAAAATATTCAATAACTCCACCTCTGCCACCTTCTGAGGCAGTGAGTTCCAGAGTCGCACAACCTTCAGAGGGAAAAAAAATCTTATCTCTGTCCTAAAAGGGTGACCCCTAATTTTAAAACATTGCCCCCTAGTTCTGGACTCACCCACCAGAGGAAACATACTTTCCACGTCCACCTTGTCAAGACGGTTCAGCATCTTGTAAACTTCAATCAAATCACCCCTCACTCTTCTAAACTCCAGTGGAAACAAGCCCGGTCTGTCCAACCTTTCCTCATAAGACAACCCACTTATTCCAGGTATCAATCTAGTAAACCTCCTCTGAACCGCCTCCAATACATCTACATCCTTCCTTAAATAACGAGACCAAAACTGTGCACAATATCTGAGCTGCAGTCTCATCAATGCCCTGTATAACTGAAGCATAACATCCTTACTTTCATGTTCAATTCCTCTCATAATAAACAATAACATTCCATTTGCCTTCTTCATCACTTGCTGTACCTGCATACTAACTTTTTGTGATTCATGCACTAGAACATCTGGATCCCTCTGCAGCTTGGAATTCTGCAGCCATTCCCAATTTAAGTAATACTCTACTTTTTTATTCTTCCTGCCAAAGTGAGCTACTTCACACTTTCCTACATTATACTCCATCTGACAGATTTTTGCCCACTCACTCAACCCATCTACAATCTTTTTATATCCTCTTCACAACATACTTTCCTACCTATCTTTGTGTCATCTGCAAATTGAGCTACCATGTCTTCACTCTCCTCATCCAAGTCATTGATATAAATTGTAAAAAGTTGAGGCCCCAGCACAGATCCCACTGGGACTCTACTCATCACATCCTGCCAATCAAACAAAGACCCATTCATGCATACTCTGTTTTCTGCCAACCAGCCAATCTTCTATCCAGGCTAATACATTACCTAAACAAAAACAGAATTACCTGGAAAAACTCAGCAGGTCTGGCAGCATCGGCGGAGAAGAAAAGAGTTGACGTTTCGAGGCCTCATAACCCTTCGACAGAACTTGAGTGAGTCCAAGAAAGGGGTGAAATATAAGCTGGTTTAAGGTGTGTGTGTGTGGGGGGGGGAGGTGGTGGTGGTGTGGTTGTAGGGACAAACAAGCAGTAATAGAAGCAGATCATCAAAAAATGTCACAAACAACAGAATAAAAGAACACATAGGTGTTAAAGTTGGTGATATTATCTAAACGAATGTGCTAATTAAGAATGGATGGTACTGCACTCAAGGTACAGCTCTAGTGGGGGCGGGGGGAGCATAAAAGATTTTAAAATATTTAAAAATAATGGAAATAGGTGGGAAAAGAAAAATCTATATAAATTATTGGAAAAAACAAAAGGAAGGGGGAAACAGAAAGGGGGTGGGGATGGGGGAGGGAGCTCAAGACCTAAAGTTGTTGAATTCAATATTCAGTCCGGAAGGCTGTAAAGTGCCTAGTCGGAAGATGAGGTGTTGTTCCTCCAGTTTGCGTTGGGCTTCACTGGAACAATGCAGCAAGCCAAGGACAGACATGTGGGCAAGAGAGCAGGGTGGAGTGTTAAAATGGCAAGCGACAGGGAGGTTTGGGTCATTCTTGCGGACAGACCGCAGGTGTTCTGCAAAGCGGTCGCCCAGTTTACGTTTGGTCTCTCCAATGTAGAGGAGACCACATTGGGAGCAACGAATGCAGTAGACTAAGTTGGGGGAAATGCAAGTGAAATGCTGCTTCACTTGAAAGGAGTGTTTGGCCCTTGGACGGTGAGGAGAGAGGAAGTGAAGGGGCAGGTGTTACATCTTTTGCGTGGACATGGGGTGGTGCCATGGGAGGGGGTTGAGGAGTAGGGGGTGATGGAGGAGTGGACCAGGGTGTCCCGGAGGGAACGATCCCTATGGAATGCCGATAGGGGGGGGTGAAGGGAAGATGTGTTTGGTGGTGGCATCATGCTGGAGTTAGCGGAAATGGTGGAGGATGATCCTTTGAATGTGGAGGCTGGTGGGGTGATAAGTGAGGACAAGGGGGACCCTATCATGTTTCCGGAAGGGAGGAGAAGGCGTGAGGGCAGATGCACGGGAGATGGGCCGGACACGGTTGAGGGCCCTGTCAACGACCGTGGGTGGAAAACCTCGGTTAAGGAAGAAGGAGGACATGTCAGAGGAACTGTTTTTGAAGGTAGCATCATCGGAACAGATGCGACGGAGGCAAAGGAACTGAGAGAATGGGATCGAGTCCTTACAGGAAGCAGGGTGTGAGGAGCTGTAGTCGAGGTAGCTTTGGGAGTCGGTAGGTTTGTAATGGATATTGGTGGACAGTCTATCACTGGAGATTGAGACAGCGAGGTCAAGGAAGGGAAGGGAAGTGTCAGAGATGGACCACGTGAAAATGATGGAGGGGTGGAAATTGGAAGCAAAATTAATAAATTTTTCCAAGTTCCGACGAGAGCATGAAGCAGCACCAAAGTAATCATCGATGTACCGGAGAAAGAGTTGTGGAAGGGGGCCGGAGTAGGACTGGAACAAGGAATGTTCCACATACCCCATAAAGAGACAGGCATAGCATGGTCCCACATTACACAGCTGCAACATAACACCTATATCTACCATTGTTATTTATGTTATTTAGTTAATTTAATTACTCACTTAATTAACTTAGAATAATTCCTATGCATGCCTAAATAACCAAGTGGTTATGGTACTGGGCTTGTAACCCCAAGATCAAGAGTTCAAATCTCACAATGGCAAACTATGAAACAATGTAACTTCATCTGAAACAGATGGAAACGGGTTTGTACTCGAAAGAGTTACACTTCTTTTCCCCGTGCACTGAATTCCCAATAATTCCCAATTATTTCCATAATTTGCTCCTTACTCAGTGAATCACTCACTCACTTGGGCTGTCATGGAAGAAGGTCAAGAACCACGTAGTCACTAACAGCAGGTGAAGAAAGAACACAATGCCCACCATGGACATAAGAATATAAGAAACTCAAATAGGCCATTCAGCCCCTCAAGCCAGCTCCAGATCATGGTTGATCTTCTACCTCAACTCCACCTTCCCACTCTAACCCTACAACCCCTTAGTCTCCAAAAATCTATTGATCTCTGTCTTGAATATACTCAATGACTGAACCTCCACAGCCCTCGGGGTTAGAGAATTGCAAAGATTCACAGCCCTCTGACTGAAGAAATCTTTCCTCATCTCAAATGGCCAACCTCTTATCCTGAGACTCTGATCCCATGATTTACATGCACAGCCTCTCGCCCCTTCAAAATATTCTATCTTTCAATGAAATCACCTCTCTCCCTTCTAGATTCCAGGGAATGTTGGGCTAGTCTACCCAAACTCTCCTCCCTGGACAATTCCCCATCCAGGAAACAGTCTAGAGAACATTCATTGTACTACCTTGAGGGTAGGTAAACCCTTCCTTAGGTAAAGAAGACTAAAACTGTACACAGTACTCCAGCAGTGACCTCAACCATGCATATAGCAAGACTTCTTCACTCTAATACTCCAAACCCCTTTGTAACAAAAGCTAATATTTCATTTGTCTTAATTGCTTGCTGTACCTGTAGGTTGCTGTACCATCTACAAGGCACAAGTTAGGAGTGTGATGGAATACTCCCCACTTGCCTGGATGAGTGCAGCTCCCACAACACTCAAGAAGATTGACATTGTCCAGGACAAAGCAGCCCCGCTTGATCTGCACCCCATCCACAAACATTCACTCCCTCCACCACTGACACACAGTAGCAGCAATGTGTGTACCAACTACAAGACACGCTGCAGCAATTCACCAAGTCTCCTTAAACAGCACCTTCCAAACCCATGACCACTACCATCTAGAAGGACAAGGGCAGTAGATATATGGGAACACCACCACCTGAAAATTCCTCTCAAAGTCACTCACCATCCTGACTTGGAAATATATCGCCGTTCCTTCACTGTCGCTGGGTCAAAATCCTGGAACTCCCTCCCTAACAGCACTGTGGGTGTATCTACACCACATGGACTGCAGCGGTTCAAGAAGGCAGCTCACCACCACCTTCTCAAGGGGCATTTAGAGATGGGGGATAAATGCTGGCCCAGCCAGTGGTGACACATCCCATGAATGAATATATAAGAAAATTGTTAACTTTCTGTGATCTAGGTACAGGGTCACCAGTCCATTTAAATGCAAATGTTTCTCTATCTCTGGCCACAAACAAATTCTGTTTTTTTATTTTTTCTTTAAACGTGGACAACTTCACACTTTCCCACATTGTATTGCAACTGCCATGTTTGAAATTGTGAGACCACTCTACAGCTCTCAATAAACCAGACTGTCACCATTCGACACAACGCAAAGTGGCAGCTGGAGACTGAGCACAGTGAGACTGAGTACAGTGAGAGTGAGCACAGCGAGATTGAGTACAGTGAGACTGAGTACAGCAAGACTGAGCACAGCAAGACTGAGCACAGCGAGATTGAGTACTGCGAGACTGAGTACAGTGAGACTGAGTACAGCGAGACTGAGTACAGCGAGACTGAGTACAGTGAGACTGAGTACAGCAAGACTGAGCACAGCAAGACTGAGCACAGCGAGATTGAGTACAGCGAGAATGAGCACAGCGAGATTGAGTACAGTGAGACTGAGTACAGCGAGACTGAGTACAGCGAGACTGAGCACAGCGAGACTGAGTACAGTGAGACTCAGCACAGTGAGACTGAGTACAGTGAGAGTGAGTACAGCGAGACTGAGTACAGCGAGATTGAGCACAGTGAGACTGAGTACAGTGAGACTGAGTACAGCGAGATTGAGTACAGTGAGACTGAGTACAGCGAGACTGAGTACAGAGAGACTGAGCAGAGCGAGACTCAGCACAGCGAGACTGAGTACAGCGAGACTCAGCACAGTGAGACTGAGTACAGCGAGACTGATCACAGTGAGAGTGAGTACAGCGGGACTGAGTACAGCGAGACTGAGTACAGTGAGAGTGAGTACAGCGAGACTGAGTACAGTGAGACTGAGCACAGCAAGACTGAGCACAGCGAGAATGAGCACAGCGAGATTGAGTACAGCGAGACTGAGTACAGCGAGACTGAGTACAGCGAGACTGAGTATAGTGAGACTGAGCACAGCGAGACTGAGTACAGTGAGAGTGAGTACAGTGAGAGTGAGTACAGTGAGAATGAGCACAGTGAGAGTGAGTACAGTGAGACTCAGCACAGTGAGACTGAGTACAGCGAGACTGAGTACAGTGAGACTGAGTACAGTGAGAGTGAGTACAGCTGGACTGAGTACAGCAAGACTGAGCACAGCGAGACTGAGTACAGCGAGACTGAGTACAGTGAGAGTGAGTACAGCGAGACTGATTATAATGAGACTGAGTACAGCGAGACTGAGTACAGTGAGACTGAGTACAGTGAGACTCAGCACAGCGAGACTGAGTACAGTGAGACTCAGCACAGTGAGACTGAGTACAGTGAGACTCAGCACAGTGAGAATGAGCACAGTGAGAGTGAGTACAGCGGGACCCAGTACAGCGAGACTGAGTATAGTGAGACTGAGTACAGCGAGACTGAGTACAGCGAGACTGAGTACAGTGAGAGTGAGTACAGCGAGACTGAGTACAGTGAGAGTGAGTACAGCGAGACTGATTATAATGAGACTGAGCACAGTGAGACTGAGTACAGTGAGACTCAGCACAGTGAGAATGAGCACAGTGAGAGTGAGTACAGCGAGACTGAGTACAGCGAGACTGAGTACAGCGAGACTGAGTACAGTGAGAGTGAGTACAGTGAGACTGAGTACAGTGAGAGTGAGTACAGCGAGACTGATTATAATGAGACTGAGCACAGTGAGACTGAGTACAGCGAGACTGAGTGCTTAAACAGTCACTTGGTAATACAGATTGTGAATCTTGCTGAAAAGAGAGACATGTTGCTGAAGTTTTCAATCATCAGGGCAAACACAAGAATGACAAATTTCAAATGATCACAACAATTTATACCACAGGAGAACAGGGTGCTGATTGGTTGCCAAGTCAACTCTGATTGGCTGAGGTGTTGCCATGGAGAGAACACTCCCCGAGCTCCCAGGTAATTTAATAAAGGCGCAAGGTTTGAACATATTCCTTTGTCTGCAGAGAACGGGTCCCTGTGTATGAATGTGTGTCACTTCTAAATAAGATTAGGAGATGAATCAAAAACAAAAATAGCTGGAAAAACTCAGCGGGTCTGACAGCATCTGTGGAGAGGAAGACAGAGTTAGCGTTTCGAGTCGGTGTGACTCTTCATCAGAAGAATGCTTGACTCAAAGATTGATGTGGGAGAAATGGATTTCACTTCATGGGGCGCTGGCACCAGTCCTAGGGAAAGTGGGAGGTGTTGGGATGGCCTTTACCTGAACCACCCTGGGATTACTATACAGGTGAATAACTAGCGCTGTAGAGGTAATTTCAAGTAAATACTTAGACAGTTGAGGGAGAGGAGGGTTCATGTGAGTGGAGATTTGGAAAATTAAGGAGAAAGGGTAAAGCAATAGTGCAGGTTAGTGATGAGGATAATGATAACAGGAAGAGACAGAGCGCACCGATATGCAAGATCAAAAAAGACAGAATTAAAAGCTCTTTATCTGAACACAGACAGCATTTGCAACAAGATGGATGAATTGACAGTAAACATAAAAATAAATGAGTAAGATCTGATAGCATTACAGCAACATGGTTGCAAGGTGACCAAGGCTGGTAACTGAATATTCAAAGGTATTTGACATTTCAGAAGGACAGAGAGCAAGGAAAAGGAGGTGGGGTAGCTAATTCAATAAATGAAATCAGAGTAGTAGAGAGAAAAACTATCTAGGTTTAGAGGATCAAAATGTAGAATCAGTTTGGGTGGAAATAAGAAAAAGCAAAGGAAAGAAGTCACTGGTAGGAGTGGTTTATAGGTCCCCCTAAGAGTAGCTACACTGTAGGACAGAGAATAAATCAAGAAATAATGGAGGCATGTAAGGAAGATACTGCAATAATCATGGGAAATTTTAATCTTCACATAGATTGGACAAATCAAATTGGCAAATGTAGCCTAGAAGATGAGTTCATCGAGTGTATTTGGGATAGCTTCTTAGGGCAATATATTCAGGACCAGCCAGGAATCCAGACTATTTTAGACTTGGTAATGTGCAATGTGGCAGAATTAATGACCTCATAGTGAAGGATTCGCTAGGTAAGAGCAATCATAACATGGTAGAATTTCACATTCAGTTCCTTTTTTATTCCTTCATGGGCTGTGGCCGTCACTGGCTAGGCCATTGTTTATTGCCCATCCCAAAATTGCCCCTTTTTTCAAAGGGCATTTAAGAGTCAACCACATTGCTGTGGGTCTGGAGTCACATGTAGGCCAGACCAGGTAAGGACAGCAGATTTCCTGCCTAAATGGACATTAGTGAACCAGATGGGTTTTTACAACAATCAGCAATGGTTTCATGGTCATCATAAGACTTTTAATTCCAGATTTCTATTGAATTAAAATTTCATCACCTCCTGTGGTGAGATTTGAACCCAGTTCCCCAAAGAATTACCCTGGGTCTTGGTATACCAGTCCAGTGAAAATACCACAATGCCACAGCCTCCCCCAGTTTGAGGGTAAGGAATTGGAGCTGAGACGAGTGTCTTAAATGTAAATAAAAGCAATTATAAAGGTCTGAAGACAGAATAGCCTAAAGTGGAATGGAAAAATAGGTTAAAAAGTAAGATGGTAGAGAAACAATGCCAGATATTTGAGGAGATATTTCATAACTCTCAACAATGATATATTCCATTGAGAAAGAATGACATTCTGAGAAGGATGCACCATCCATGGCTAACCAAGGAAGGTAAAGAAGGTATCAAATTGAAAGAAAAGGTGTACAATGCAGTGAAAATTAGTGGTAGGCCAGAAGATTGGGAAAATTTTAGAAACCAGGAAAGGATGACCAAAAAAAAAGGAAAAAATTGGCATATTGAGAGAAAACTAGCAAGAAATATAAAAACAGATAGTAAAAACACCTACAAGTATATAAAAAGGAAAAGGTAGCTAAAGTGAGCATTGGTCCCTTAGAGGATGAGTCTGGGGAATTAATGATAGGAAACAAGGAAATGGCAGAGACTTTGAACAAGTATTTTGTATTTGTCTTCAAAGTAGAAGACATGAGAAGCATCCCAAGAATAGTAGAAAATCGAGAAATAAAAGGGGGTGGGGGAAGAACTTAAACAATCACTCTCACTAGAGAAAAATTCTGAGAAAACTAATGGGACTAAGGACTGACAAGTCCCCCGGGCCTGATGATCTGCATCTTAAAAGAAGAGGCTGCAGAGATAGCATTGGTTGTAATCTTCCAAATTCCCTAGATTCTGGAAAGGTCCCAGTGGTTGGAAAACTGCAAACGTAACACCTCTGATCAACAGAGAGAGGCAGAAAGCAAGAAATTATAGGCCACTTAGCCTAACAACTGTCATTGGCAAAATGCTAGAATCCATTATTAAGGAAGTAGTAGCAGGACATTTAGAAAATCATAATACAATCAGGCAAAGTCAACATGGTTTTATGAAAGGGAAATCATGTTTGACAAATTTATTGCAGTTCTTTGAGTATGTAACAAGCAAGGTGAATAAAGGGGAACCAGTAGATATAGCGTATTTAGATTTCCAAAAGGCATTTGATGAGGACCACATTGTACTGTAACAGAGTTAGGAGCTCACACTATATTTTTGTAAAATATGTACATTTATGAAATATGTACATATATATATATTAACATAGCTACTTCCTAAAATCTTTAAAAACTGGACAAAGACTTTAAAGAGCCATGTCTACCTGTAACCCTTAACAAAAGGAACTTTCTGGCAATATCAGAGAAACTGACACCTTGTTATCTCTGAAGAGACGCAAACAACCTCTGCGGCTGCAGAGTTCAAATTCAAAGGGAATTCTACAAGGGCCATCTACATTTCATATGTTATCGGAGACTACCGGTCCGCTAGGACAAAGGACACTGCAACCTCCTTTGAAATTCTCAATGGTTGGCATGTTAACAATTACAAGAATTCAGACAAGGAATATAAATCCTTTGTCAAAGCCAAAGTGGATAGGTGGGGGTCATGTGACATGACCCTCTACCTGGAGGAACCAATTACCCTGCCTTGCTGTACTGCTAATCAGTCTGCCATCTTCCACTTAGCAAGTAGCAGCTCAGAATGAGGGCTCAGTCCAGGTAAATGCCTGGCCCCCATCTACACTGTTTCTACTGGGACTTCTGAACTTCTGTGCCAGCATCTACAAGATTAATTCATTTTTACCTGCCCATTTCATCGTGGAAGCCATCTCGATTGGAAAAGTCAGTTATCCAGCATCAGTCTTCAACCTGCTGACTCTAAAAGAATCACCACTGGACTCTGATTCTGGACTCTGGATTCATGTGAAACAATAATTCTTTACTCGGTGGTCTTGGCCCTTTAAATCTTTCTTTCTCTATCCCCCACTTTATCGTATGAGTGAAAAAGGAGATTACTACTCTCATGTTTGAGTGTATGCAAATAAACTAACCATCTGAGTTCACCCTATCTCAGGTTTCTGTGGGGTTATCAATAAAAATTGGATCACACCAAAACTAATGGGCTGGGAAATATGCCATCGCTAATAAAGGGAAAAGCAAATCAAAATATCTTTCTGTTTATGGATGGGTGGTGAGAGGAGAAATCAGGGCCATATTAAATTAAACCTCTTCCTGTCTGTAACAGAACCCAAGGGACAACTACCTAAAGTTGGCACTAGAATGATGTACATACCAGACAGCCCTGTGAATGGAGGGATATGACCATTGTAGGGACAGCATGGAAAGCTCCCAGAAAAATCAAATATTGGCTAAATGTCTAAAATGATGGACAAGAGGAGAAATCAATGGACTGGCAAAATGAGGTGAAATGGTGGAAAGCAAGAAAACGCAGTGCAAGGCCCTATAGTGGATCTGGGAGTGACTCTGTCACTAAGCAACGGTCACCTAGTGGCAACAGAACCTCTGATCATGGGAGAGAGAGAGAGAGATCCTGTAGCAGTCATCCAGAAATAGATAGGAGGGCAAGTAGAGGCCGCAGCTTGACTGGGCTATAGAATAGAACAAGGACCAAAGAACTATTAGGAATGCTATCAGTAGTAGAAACTCTTATTATTGGGAAGTTTTGGTGGCTGCAAACAAATTAGAAGATAATTTAAAAAGAGGCAAAATAAAAAGAGCTGGAAAGTCAGGAGGAATTTGGGGTATTTTCTGAAGTGCCAGACAGGAGACAGCCAGCCTGATCACATAGATGGATATGTATGGAAAAAATACACCCGGATGGGACATATAAGGTGAAAGTGGGACGAGTGGTTTGGGGTTTCGAAGAGAGACTTGGAGATCGGGATGTTAGGGTGGACTTTCCCACAGCAGGAAAAGTCATCCTGAAGGTTTTCTTAGCTCTCTTAGCCACATATTCATGGGAATGTAAGTCGATTGATATAATAGCTGCATTTTTGCAGGGTGAAAGTTTTCAAAGAGGAGTGTGTTTGAAACTACATAAGGAATTGTTGCCCCTTGGCCTGGGAAGCCAAGAAAGTGAAAATGGCAGTTAAAAGTACCCTAGCTGCAGAAACACTGGCTCTAGTAGAATTGATAGATATGGGATTTTACTTGTCAAACATCTTGAGGGAAATCCTATACAAGGGGCATTCTGAGAAAGGTTTGCCCTTTGATTGCAATGTGGATAACTGTTCTCTATGAGGTATATACATTCGAAAAAGAGTGTGACTGAGAAAAGGTTAAGGATTGACCTTGTGAGGATAAAAGAAATGTTAGAGAGAATAGAGATGTCTAAGGCAAAATGGGTCAACACACATGTCACCAATTATCAGATTGCTTGACAAAAAGGAATGCTTGCTTGAAGAAATTATTGGAGGTTCCAGAATAGGGACATCATGTAGTGTGATAGGTTATATGAAATATGCAAAAAAAAATTCTCTGATTTATTTTGTAATTATTTGTGTTATAATTTTTTTGTTTAAAGAGAGGGGAATCCGTTAATGGTATGTTAATTATATTGTTAAGTACACAGATGAAAGGCATTGTTTAATTAAGTACTTAGAGTACTTATAAAGAGAAATTGTTGGGACCTTGGGTTGCTAGGTAGGAGGCAGAAGTATGTAACGCTCAATTCTGTGAATAAACCTATTATCAAGAAAAGTATCAGTATCTAGTTTCATACTTCACCAACTGTCTTGGGATTGGAATAACATGCATCATCATGTTACACCCTTCAATGAACTACACTGCATCACCTTTCTAAATCCATACTGAGAAACCGCTGAAGGGACTGGATACAGTGAAGGCTATGGACCCTGGCAATATTCCGGCAATAGTACTGGAAAATTAGCCCCCAGAACTAGTCATGCCACTTCCCAAGCTGTTCCAGCACAACCACAACGCTGGCATCTACCCAGCAATGTGGAAAATTGCCCAGGTGTGTCTTGTTTGCAAAAAGCAGGACAAATCCAACCCGGCTAATTACCGCTCCACCAGTCTACTCCCAACCATCAGCAAAGTGATGAAAGGTGACATTCACAGTGCTAGCAAGTGGCACCTTGCACAACAATAACCTGCTCACTGGTGCTCAGTTAGGTTCCACCAGGCTCACTCAGCTCCTGACCTCATTACAGCCTTGGTCCAAGCATGGTTAAAAAATTGAACTGGTGAGGTGAGAGTGACTGTCCTTGACATCAAGGTAGCATCTGAGAGCCCTAGTTAAACTGAAGTCAATGGGATTCAGAGGGGAAATTCTCCACTGGTTGGAGTCATACTTAGCACAAAGGAAGATGGTTGTGATTGTTGGAGGTCAGTCATCTCAGTTCCAGGACATCACTGCAGGAGTTCCTCAGGGTAGTGTCCTCGGCCCAACCATCTTCAGCTGCTTCATCAATGACCTTCCTTCCATCATAAGGTCAGAAGTGGGGATGTTTGCTGATGATTGCACAATGTTCAGCACCATTCACAACTCCTCAGATACTGAAGCAGTCCATTCCAAATGCAGCAAGACCTGGACAATATCCAGGCTTGGGCTGATAAATGGCAAGTAACATTCATGCCACACAAATGCCAGGCAATGACCATCTCCAACAAGAGCAAATCTAACCACTGCCCCTCGATAGTCAATTGCATTACCATCACTGAATCCCCCACTATCAACAACATGGGGGTTACCATTGACCAGAAACTGAACTGGCCAACCATATAAAGGTCAGAGGCTGGGAATTCTGTGGCAACTCATCTCTTGACTCCCCAAAGCCTGCCCACCATTTACAAAGCAGAAGTCAGGAGTGTGATGGAATACTCCACACTTGCCAGAGTGAGCGCAGCTCTAACAATACTCAAGAAGATTGACACCATCCAGGACAAAGCAGCCCCACTTGATCGGCACCACATCACTCAAATTAAACATTCACTCTCTCCATCACTGATGCACAGTGGCAGCAGTGAGTGCCATCTACAAGGTAAACTGTAGCAACTTGTCAAGGCTCCTTTGACAGCACCTTCCAAACCCATGACCTCTACCATCTAGAAGGACAAGTGCAGCAGACACATGGGAACACCACCACCTGGAGGTTCCCCTCCAAGTCACTCACCATCCTGACTGGGAAATATATCACCGTCCCTTCACTGTCGCTGGGTCACAATCCTGGAACTCCCTCCCTAACAGCACTGAGGGTGTACCTACACCACATGGACTGCAGCGGGTCAAGAAGGCAGCTCACCACCACCTTCTCAAGGGCAATTAGGGATGGGCAATAAATGCTGGCCCAGCCAGCGAAGCCCACATCCTGTGAATGAATTTTTAAAACCCTCAGTATCTTTGACTACAATATCGCCGTGCCACATCCATGGAATGGGCACGAGGCTGGGTGAGGGTGCGGGGGTGAGAGGGTAAAGCTGAATGGATCAGGACGAGGTGGATGAGGGTAATGGGGTGAGAGTTTGGCTAGCTAACGGTGCCTGAACATTTCTAATAGTGATCATAATATGATTGATTTTAACCTAGAGTTTGAAAGGGAGAAACATGAAACAGCTGCTAAGATTGTAGATTTAGGTCAGGCTGTCTTCAATGGGATGAGACAGAAACTGTCCGCAGTAAACTGGGCAAATAGGTTAATGGATAAAATAACACAATCAGTGGGAGGCATTCAGACTTGATCCAGAACCAGTTTATATCCTTCAGGAGCAAGAGTTGTACTTTCCGGCAAAGGTAGTCACGGACAAATAAAGATGTAAGAAACCACATTAAACTAAAAGAAAGGCAAACAGAAATACAAATAAGCACAAATCCTGGCAAAAGAGAAAGACATAAAGAACGGCAAAGGGGGATCAAATGGATAGTAAGAGCTACAAAAAAGGAATATGAAAAGAAACTTCCAAGGGATTTCAAAATCAACAAAAATTGTCTACAATTATATTAGGAAAAAGAAGGTGGTCAGGAGTAATGTGGCCCCTTGAAAACTGATAACAGTGATATTGTCAATGAAAATAAGGAAATGGTGGGAAAGTTGAATAGTGACTTTGCTTCAATATTTACAGTACAGGAAGAGGTCAGCATACTGGATATCCCAAGGAAACTATTATTGAATCAGAGACAGGGGCTCACCAAAATTAACATTAGCAAAATAACAGTAATGAAGAAAATAATGGCATTAAAGAATGACAAACCCCCAGGGCCAGATGATTTCCATCCCAGGATTTTAAAATGAGTAGATGAGAACATTGCACATGATCTGACTATAATCTTCCAAAGTTCTCTCAATTCAGAAACCATTCTTTCAGATTGGAAATTTGTGCAGATCACTCTGTTATTTAAGATGGGTGAGAGAGAAACCAGCAAATTACAGTCAGTTAGACTGAGATTTGTTGTTGGGAAATTACAAGAGTCTATAATTAAGGATAAGATGGCTGAACACCTTGAGAATGTTCAGCTGACCAGAGAGAGCCGGTGTGGATTTGTAAAGGGCAGCTCGTGCCTGATGAACCTGATCAATTTTTTTTTTTGAAGAGGTGATCAGAGCAGTGGACAGGTAGTGACGTTACTTACATGGACTTCCAGAAGGCATTTGATAAAGTTCCTCATAAGAGACTGTTAGCTAAAATTGGAGTTGATGGAATTGAAAGCAGATTATTGACCTGGTTAGGAAACTGGCTGTATGACAGGAGACAGAGAGTAGGATAACAGGCAGGTCCTCAAATTGGCAGGATGTGATTAGTGGTGGCTCATGAGGATCTGTGTTGGGACCTCAACCATTCACCATATTTATTAATAAGTTAGATAACAGGATAAAAAGCCACATATCCCAAATTTACCGATGACACAAAGATAGGCAGCATTGCGGTGTAGATGGAAGCATAAAATTATAGAGATATTGATAGATTAAGTGAATGGGAAAAACTGGGACAAATGAATTTCAATGTTGAAAAATGTGAGGTCATCCACTTTGGGCCTGAAAAGTATAGAACAGGATACTTTCAAAATGGTGACAAACTAGAAACAGGGATGGTTCAAAAAAATTAGAGGTTCAGGTAAACAGATCATTAAAAAGTCACAAACAGGAACAGAAAATAATGAAAAAGACTAATGGAATGCTGGCCTTTATAGCTGGAGACTAGAATACAAGGAGGTTGAACCATACTTCAGCAATACAAAGACCTGGTTAGATCACATCTGGAGTTACTGTGAGCAGTTCTGGGCATCTTAGCAAGGATATATTGGCCTCAGAGGGAGCACAGTGTAGATTTACCAGAACGAAACCTGGATTTCGAGGGTTAAATCACGAGGAGAAATTACACAAACTCGAGTTGCTTTACCTGGAGTTTAGAAGGTTAAGGGGAGAATTGATTGAAATTTTCAGGATTTTAATGGGAATGGATAGGGTAGATAGAGAGAAACTATTTCCACTGCTTGGGGAGACCAGGACTAGGGGGCAGAGTCTAAAAATTAGAACCAGACCTTTGAGGAGTGAGATTAGGAAAGACTTCTACACACAAAGGGTGGGGGAAGTTTGGAACTTTCTTCCACAAATGGGAATTGATTCTGGATCAATGTTCATTTTAAATCTGAGATTGGTAGATTTTTGTTAAGCAAAGGTATTGAGGGCTATGGGCAAAAGCAGAGATACGGAGTTAGGCTGCAGATCAGCCGATTTCATTGAATGGTGGAGCAGGTTCTAGTGATTGCATGGCCTCCTCCTGTAGCTATGTGAGGGTGAGGGAGTAAGGGGTGAAGGAATGAGGGGGTGAGGGAATTAGCCTAAGGGAGTTGTGGAGGGCGAGCCTCCCTGGGTTCCTGTCTAAGAAATCGCCTTTCAATAATCTATTTTCTCCCACCTAACCAGCCAGAGGTTTAATTGTATCCATGTCATTAATCGTTCAGAGAAGCTAATGTCTGATTTTTCACCGAGTGAATCCTCCACATTCTAAGAGAACTGAATTGGAGGCCGAGTTTCTTTATTGAATTCTTTTCCTGGCGGGTGGGATGTGTTGGCAGCGTCACTTTGTCGGGAGCAGATATTCCAGACTCCAAGTCCCGGGCATCACATCCCAGAAACAGCGGCTGCGGCAGCGGGAGAACCGCAGTCAGAGCAGCACCAGCCCAGATACTGACAGGCAGAGAGGGCACATCGTCCCCATTAACAGGGAGGGTCCGGGCACATCGTCCCCATTAACAGGGAGGGTCCGGGCACATCATCCCCATTAACAGGGAGGGTCCGGGCACATCTTCCCCATTAACAGGGAGGGTCTGGGCACATCTTCCCCATTAACAGGGAGGGTCTGGGCACATCTTCCCCATTAACAGGGAGGGTCTGGGCACATCTTCCCCATTAACAAGGAGGGTCTGGGCACATCTTCCCCATTAACAAGGAGAGTCTGGGCACATCTTCCCCATTAACAGGGAGGGTCCGGGCACATCTTCCCCATTAACAGGGAGGGTCCGGGCACATCTTCCCCATTAACAGGGAGGGTCCGGGCACATCTTCCCCATTAACAGGGAGGGTCCGGGCACATCTTCCCCATTAACAGGGAGGGTCCGGGCACATCTTACCCATTAATAAGGAGGGTCTGGGCACATCTTCCCCATTAACAGGGTGGGTCTGGGCACATCGTCCCCATTAACAGGGAGGGTCTGGGCACATCGTCCCCATTAACAGGGAGGTTACATTACATTGGGATGATATGTCGGGCGATGCACTCACCTCATCTCCTTCCACGAATTGCAGTCCCAGGTGGATGAAATTCTCAACCCGGAGAAATCCACCCGTGTCTTCGGCCACTGCATCAAAAACCTCCCGCAGCTTCTGTACAAACTGGGCTAAAGATTCCTCCTCGCATTGTTCCCCTCCGTCTACATCCATGGTGAATGCCGGAGCACAGCTGCTGTTAACAAGGAGCGAAGCAGAAGATGCAGCTTGCGGCCGCCATCAGCACCAAAATCAGGGCAAAGAGAGATGGAATGACATCACAATCCCAGAGAACAGGGGGCAGCGATTCAGAGAGAGTCTGAGTAATAAACACACAACATTAATACACACACAGCAAAATGACCTTCAGTAATAAACACAGAGCAAAGTGACCCTCAGTAATAAACACACACTATTAATAAACACAGAGCAAAGTGATTCACAATAATAAACACACAGCATTAATAAACACAGAGCAAAGTGACCCTCAGTAATAAACACACACTATCAATAAACACAGAGCAAAGTGACCCTCAGTAATTAGCACAGAACAAAGTGATTCACGGTAATAAACACACAGCCTTAATACACACAGTGACCCTCTAATAAATACATAGCATTAATACACACAGAGCAAAGTGACCCTCAATAATAAACACACAGCATCAGTACCCACAAAGCAAAGTGATCCTCAGTAATAATCACACAACATTAATGCACACAGAGCAAAGTGACCTTCAGTAAGAAACATGCAGCATTAATTCACATAGAGCAAAGTGATCTTCAGTAATAAACGCACAGCAATAATACACACAGAGCAAAGTGAACCTCAGTATTAAACACACAGCATTAATACACATAAAGTGTTCCTCAGCAACAAATGCATTAATAACCTAGAAATTCAAAAGGTTGAGGTATTATGAAGGTTGATTATGTCACCAGGTCCAGATGGCTTGCATCCTGGATTGCTGAAGGAAGTGGGGGTGAAGGTAGCAAAAGGCCTTGTCATACATTTCCAAGGGAAATTGTATTTAACCAACTTATTGGAGTTCTTTGAGGAAGTAACAGGCACTGCAGATAAAGGGGCACAGGTGGGTGTACTGTACTTAGATTTCCAGAAGGTATTTGATAAGGTGCCACATCAAAGGTTATGTGGAAAATAAAAGCTCATGGTATAGGGGATAACATATTGGCATGGAAAGAAGATTGACTGGCTAACAGGAAGCAGAGAGTAGGCATAAATGGGTCTTTTTCAGGTTGGAAAGATGTAACAAGTGGTGTGCCACAGGGGTCAGTGCTGGGACCTCAACTCTTTACAATTTATATAAATGACTTGGATGAAGGGATGGATGGGATGGTTGCCAAATTTGCTGATGACACCAAGACAGGTAGGAAAGTCAGTTGTGAAGAGAACACAGGGAGGTTCCAGAAGACACAGATAGGTTAAGTGAGTGGGCAAAGATCTGGCAAATGAAGTATAATGTGGGAAAATGTAAAATTGTCCATTTTGGCAGGAAGAATAAAAGAGAAGCATATTGTCTAAATGTTGAGAAATTGCAGAGCTCTGAGGTGCAGAGGGATCTGGGTGTCCAAATGCATGAATCACAAAAGGCTAGTATGCAAGTACAGCAAGTCATGAGGAAAGCTAATAAAATGTTATCATTTATTGCAAGGGGAATTGAAAAGTAGGGAGCTTATGCTTCAAAACAAAAACAGAATTACCTGGAAAAAACTCAGCAGGTCTGGCAGCATCGGCGGAGAAGAAAAGAGTTGACGTTTCGAGTCCTCATGACCCTTCGACAGAACTTGAGTTCGAGTCCAGGAAAGAGCTGAAATATAAGCTGGTTTAAGGTGTGTGTGTGGGGGGCGGAGAGATAGAGAGACAGAGAGGTGGAGGGGGTTGGTGTGGTTGTAGGGACAAACAAGCAGTGATAGAAGCAGATCTGCTTCTATCACTGCTTGTTTGTCCCTACAACCACACCAACCCCCTCCACCTCTCTGTCTCTCTATCTCTCCGCCCCCCACACACACACCTTAAACCAGCTTATATTTCAGCTCTTTCCTGGACTCGAACTCAAGTTCTGTCGAAGGGTCATGAGGACTCGAAACGTCAACTCTTTTCTTCTCCGCCGATGCTGCCAGACCTGCTGAGTTTTTTCCAGGTAATTCTGTTTTTGTTTTGGATTTCCAGCATCCGCAGTTTTTTTGTTTTTAGCTTATGCTTCAGTTGTGCAGAGCACTAGTGAGACCACATTTGGTGTACTGTGTACAGTATTGGTCACTTTATTTAAGGAAGGATTTAAATGCGTGGAAGCAGTTCAGGGAAGGTTTACCTGACTAATACCTGGAATGGGTGGGTTGTCTTATGAGGAAAGGTTGGACAGACAAGGCTTGTATCCACTGGAGTTTAGAAGAGTAAGAGGCCACTTGAATCAAACATATAAGATCCTGAGTGGTCTTGACAGGGTGGATGTGGAGAGGATGTTTCCTCTTGCAGAAAAATCTAGAACAAGAAGTCACTGTTTAAAAATAAGGGATCATCCATTTAAAACAGAGATGAGGCGAATTTTTTTCACTCAGAGGGTTATGAGCCTTTGGAACTCTCTTCCTGAAAAGGTAGTGGAAGCTGAGTCTTTGAATATTTTTAAGGCAGAGATGGATAGATTCTTGGTGAGCAAGGGGTTGATAGGTTATCGGCAGTGGGTGGGATGCAGATTTCAAGTTACTATCAGATCAACCATGATCTTATTAAATGGAGCAGCAGGCTCGAGGGGCTGAATGGCCTACTCCTGATCCTTGTTCATATCTTTCCTAGATATGGGAGGAAGTGCTAGATGATTGGAGAGTGGCACATATGACACCCTTATTCACAGAAAGGTGTAAGGACATTCCTAGCAACTAGAGGCTGCTTAGTTTAACATCAGTTGTTAGTTTAACTGGTTAGTTTGAAATCAATGGTGGGTAAGATTTGGAATTCTTAATCAGGGAAAAATGAACAGGACATTTGGAGAGGTTTGAGTTCATTAAGGAGAGCCAGCACTGATTTGTAAAAGGCAGATTGTGCTTGACTAATCTCATTGAATGTTTTGATTCAGTAACAGAGAAGGTTGATGAAAGGAATTGCAGTGAATGTTGTCTATGTGGATTTTAAGAAAGTGTTTGACAAAGTGTTACATAAAAGGCTGGTTAACAAAATTAAGGCTCGTGTAATAGAAGGGTCAGTGTCTAATCAGATTTTTAAAAATGGCTTTATGACAGAAAACAGAGAGTTGAGGTAGAGGCTGTTTTACAGACTAGGGGGTGGTTGACGGTAACTGTTCTCCAAGGGTCAAGCTAGGACCACTGCTTTTTTTGCTATATATAAATGACTTGGATCTTGGAATATGGAGTCAAACTTCAAAATCTGACAATGATTCCAAACTTGGAGGGATGGCAAACAGTGAGGATGATATGAATCAGTTGCAACAGGACATCGATAGTCTAGCAAAATGAACGGAAAAATGGCAAATGGGAGAAGTGTGAGGTGACGTATTTTAGGTGAAGGCCTGGAGAAAGACAATACAGACTTAATGGCATAGTTCTAAAGAGTGTGCAGGAACAGAGGGACCTGGAGGCGCATGTGCATTGAACTTTAAAGATGGCAGGATACCTGAAGATTGTGGCTAGCAAAGCACAAGAGATTCATAAGTAGGGGTTTTGAGTACAAAAGCAGGGAGGTTATCCTGAACCTTTATAAAGCTCTGGTTAGGCCCCAATTGGAGCATTGCATCCAATTCTGGTCACCACACTTTAGGAAGAGTGTGAGGATCCTTTAGATGGTGCAGAGGAGATTTACCAGAATGGTTCCTGGGATGAGGGATTTTCACTGCAAGGTTAGGTTGGAGAAGCTGGGTTGTTCTCCCTGCAACAAAGGAGATTGAGGAGAGATTTGGTAGAGGTGTACAAGGTTATGACAGGTTTAGATAAGGTAGACAGGGAAAACTCTCCCCATTAGCTGATGGTACAAGTAGCTGGGGGCACAGATTTAACGTTTTAGGCAAGAGGTGCAGCTGATGGGCGAGCCTTGGAAATGTGAGGGACAACTTTGTTAGGCAGCAGGTGGTAACGACCTGGATTTGGAAGCAGAAATAATCAATGATTTCAAAAAGAAATTGGATGGACATTTGAAGGAAATAAACTTGCAGGGGCTACGAGGATTGAGTAGAGAGTGGGGCTGACTGGATTGCATTGGAGGGAGCTGGCATGAACTTGATGGGGTGAATGGCCTCCTTCTGTGCTGTAAATGACTCTATGACTCTAAATCTGTTTTGTAATGCATGGTCTAAGAACGTGCCAAAACTACAACTAAACTCTGCAGTGCAAAAATGTACTCTCACAACTGCTTCGCTACATTCCTGGTTTCTGGTTCCAAATTTGTAGCTTTCCACTATTTCTAGTGGCTTAGGGTTGAAATGTTCCTGCAGTTTGGTGGTGATTGTTTTGAATGGTACATCATTTGCATTGCTGGGAACAAGAACAAGTTGTTTACTTGTGTTCAAGAACTGCCTTATTCTGAGTCTTGACCACCTTATTTTCACCTTCAAGTTCCAAAATACTATTAGCTCTGAAAAACATGTCTATTCTTTCAATGTTCCAAAATTTCCAATGTATCCCATGAGAGTAATCATATTGTCCAATTTGCAAATTCAACATTCACAGTAAACACTTTACTGTCCAAAACCAGTCCAGTTGGTGGTTGAAAATGTCCTCTTCACCAGATAAGAGATTTTAATCAGATGGGCCGTGTGGCAACCCATTTGACTGAGTAGACAGTTCCAGAATCTGATACTTGTCATTTCCTCGCTAGATGCAAGCTTTACAGCAGATCCACTCAATGGTCTTGGAAAGTTCTCGTGTACAAAGAGCTTCTTTCTCTGAAGAAGAGTCATATGGACTCGAAATGTTAGCTCTGTTTCTCTCCACAGATGCTGCTAGACCTGCTGAGTTCTTCCAGCATTTTCTGTTTTAGTTTCTTTCTCTTCTTTATTTTTTTTTGTCTCCCTTTGTTCAACTCCACCTGCTGAAGGGTTTAGATGGCGTTTTGGTGACCTCTCTCTGCTCTGACTCGGGCTGGTTTCTACAGCAATCTCCAGAGCACTGGGGCAAATGTCTCAACTTCAGATACAGCGCAGCTTTAATGCGGTGCCAATTGCTCCTGTTCTTTTGGTTCACAGTGGAGCAGGCCATTTCCTGGACATGCAAAAACTCACCCAACTCTAGTCAAACTTTCCAGGCAGTTGGCTCGATCCCAGACATGGTGGCTTCAGCACATCTGTCAATTTTGTAGCATATTTCATGGCAAAGTGAAGCAGATTGACAGTAGGTATAGCCAGTTCACAAGAGTAAGTTTTTTGCAACATTACGTAATGCACATGCCCACAAAAATTGTACCACATTAACATAATATCTGAATACATTTCCCTACTGGGGGTGAAGGTAGTACTGGGATGGGGGATCCACTTTTGGTGTACAGCCAATGGGATGACCTGCACCCTTGACTCTGCCACCTGCCCTCCTGGGTCTGCCTCACCCCTCAGGGTCTATCCCACCCTCTCAGGGTCTGCCTCACCCCTCAGGGTCTATCCCACCCTCTCAAGGTCTGCCTCACCCCTCAGGGTCTATCCCACCCTCTCAGGGTCTGCCTCACCCCTCAGGGTCTATCCCACCCTCTCAGGGTCTGCCTCATCCCTCAGGGTCTATCCCACCCTCTCAGGGTCTGCCTCACCCCTCAGGGTCTATCCCACCCTCTCAGGGTCTGCCTCACCCCTCAGGGTCTATCCCACCCTCTCAGGGTCTGCCTCACCCCTCAGGGTCTGTCCCACCCTCTCAGGGTCTGCTTTGCCCCCTTTCTCTGCATTATCCTCTTTTCTAGGTTTTCAGCTCCTTCCACTATTTCACTGTAACCCTTTACATCTCCTCTACACCCATCTTTTGTTTCTTTACTTGACCTATTATCACCCGCTTGCCCCATCATCCCTTTTGTCATTTGACCTCTGCTTCCTTCCACCATCACACACCTCTCCTTTTTTCATTTCCCATCCCTCTTTCCTTGTCTGTAATCATCTCAAACTTCTTCCTGTTCTGATGAAAGGTGAAGACCATAAATGTTAATTCGCTCTCCACAGATGCTGAGTTGTGTTTTGGCATGTGGGTACTACATTATCTTTTGAAGTGAAGACCTAGATGTCCACTTGGGCTAATGGCTAACTTCTGAGTCACATTAGTTATTTGTCTGATACAGGGACCCAGAGTCAAACGGAATCCAAATTTCCAAGGAGCAAATGGTTGCTTAGAATTCCAAACATCTGTGAGATTATCAGATGAATGGATCAGAATTCAAAGGATCCCTGGGGCAGGTTCAAACCTCGATGCTCGACATTAAGAAAGGGGTCATGGTTTGGATAATACCCTGTTGCTTTGTTCCTGTGTTCCTCTGGATTGATGTTGGTATGTTCCATCCCATGTAAAGTGGGAATTTAATGGTATGGTCCTGGCTAGGTTGCTTTCCTTCCCATTAACTACTTGACAGGAAGAATGGCTCATAACAACGGCAACATTTCCACAGAATAATGGCCCCCACCCACAGTAATCGGACTACATGCGGGAGAGACTGGGCCCACATCAGCACGTCAGTCGGAAGCAACCTGGCGGGGGTGATGCTGGTAGCAGGAGCCTCTCTGAGCCACCTCACACTTTCCTGTCACAGGGATTGTATCAATAGGAAGATTGAGACGTGGTGACTGAGCACAGCATACACCAAAAATTAGCAAGGGAAATTGATGTGGTAGTAGTCACAGGAAACACCTCTTCACTCTATGGAGTTTAAATAATTTTGTATTGAGTAGCTGTGGTCTGCGGACAGCCTGCTGTTGCTCTTTACAACTAGGTTGATGTCAGAAAACTGTAGACGGTGGATGACGGATGGTTCTGGGTATGAAGGGAGGTACATAGAGCGTTGAAGTGATTGGGTTTTGATGCAGAGGAAAAGGTACAGATTGAGGATGTGAATGTTATTGGTTTGTTGACATAGATAGGTTGAAGCAAGCTCTTAACGGCTCCCAAATGTAGTACTGCTTTGTTCTGCTACCTCCTTGCCTCAGTCTGAACCAGCTCATCTGCAGCCTCCTGCTACACTCTACTGGGAGATCTTGCTGTTCTTATGCAGCAAATCACAATGAGCTGGGAAGTTTGGTCAGTGCACTATCTCAAGCTGTTCCAGCTTCCTTGAGGATGCATGATTCCAATTACTGCTCTGATAGACACATGACCCTGGCTGTATCTCTGTACAGCTTTGACGTCAGAGTGTCAACAATCAGATAGCTTTAATCCCAAGGTGCCAGCCTTTCGCTTGCTGGGATGGTGTTTCACTAATGACTCGAACTAATCATCGTAGGACAGTATCGAGTCTCCCAAGTAGCAGACCTTGTGATTCATGCAGGTGGCAACACTGTCCAGAGTACCAAAGCCCTAATCTCTGAGTTATGATGCTATGCACTCTGAGAAAACTTGTTATCTGGAAGAATGCACCAGTACAGAGCAGACTGAAAGATACAACAACTTTTATTCATGTAGAACCTTTCATATTAGTAGTAAAAATACCCCAAAGCCATTGACAGGCATAAGGGAAATATGACACCAAGCCAGAGAAGCTGAAGGACTAGGCAAAAGCTTAGCAAAGAAAGAGTTTAGAGGTTAGGGGGATGGAGAAGTTCAGAGAGAATCATGGGGCCAAGGAGAGGAAAGGCATGGGTACCAATGGTGGAATGAACGGGGTGGGGGTGTGGTAAGGGGTGCACAAGCGGCCTGTGTTGGATTGGAACTTGATATACTGTTGGACCAGGAGTCACTGTAGGTCAGCAAGTACAGTGGGTGATGGATGAATGGGACTTGGTGCAAGTTAGGATATAGGCAGCAACTTTTGGATGTGCTCAAAGTTTATGAAGATTGCAGCCAGCCCACTGAGTCGGAGTTGAGTAAAGGCCAGGAAGAGGAGAACAAAGTTGGGGGGGGTGGGGTTTACATCTTGGGGGTAATACTCCCGATGTGCACAAGCCATCCCCAAATGATGTGCCCCTTCTTCCTTCCCATCTTTGCAAAAGTTGTTCAAAAAGAGTTTTCACTCTTGCCCACCTACCACTGCCCAGCATTTTATGGCAGTGGAGGCAGATTGAGAGCCTTAAGTGGGCAATAATTGGCCACTTAAAGGCTCTCAATGGGCCTAAGGGCAGGCACCCTCCCCACTCTCCGTATTATTGCCAGTGGGTCAGGGGTGGGTTGGAAGGTGGTGAGCCAACATATTTTGCATGCTACCTGCCCAAATTCACACACCTGGCAGGGAGCCAAACAAGCCAGCTTCCTGCTTTAGCATTTCAAAAATGGACAGACACAGGGAGTAGAGCAGAGAAAGAAAAACTGTGATTAGAGAGATTAGGGACTCACTCTTAGGAATAAAGAGGCAGTGGTAAATACAGGAGCTTTTTTTGTTGGTGGGGAGGTGGAAATTGTGAAGCATTATTTCCACTTACCTATAAACCAGCTGGAATACATTCAGGATTAAGCATTGGAGTAGGAAGTGACATTAGAAGGAATCTTATTTTCATGCGAAGAGTTATGATGTAGACTGTATTACCATAAGGATCATTGAATCAGAGTCTTTCAGAAGAGAGCTTGCTAAAGATGTGAAAAAGAATTGAAGGGTAGAGGGAATGGCTGGTTTCAATGAGAGATATGCTTAAGTTCAGTAGAACCAGAGCTTGAACTGCCTCATTCAGGACTGAAACTTGTGATTCTATCAAGTGGTCCCCTGCAGGTTCCATTCTGTGAAGTTGCTCCTCAGCATTGCTGCAGAGAACGATCAGCTGTGCGGTCTCTCCGCTCCAAGGCAACTGAGTACTTCTGAAGAAGGGGGTCTCATGCTTTCCATTAGCCATGTGTGGTCAAACTCTCACCTTCACCTGTACAGCTCCAGGAACAGGTAACTTCCAGTCCAATTTGTTCCCTCTTTTCTCCCACCTATAGCCCTTAAGAATCTTATTGGGAATAATTCAGCACAGACCCTGAGGTTCCAATTCTCAAATAATCAGTCTATTGGTTATTGTGCACTTGGGTGGAAGTGCCTGTGTCAGACCAGTGCCTTGCAATCAAGGTGCCACACTTGGTTTGATTTCTCTGACCCACAACAGTACAGCAGCATTTTGTGTGTGGACAAAAGAAAATTATACTGTAAGGACCATTCCTCCCATTTCTTCCTGGAACACAGTGGCTGTGACTGTGGGGAATGTCACAACTGAGCCAGAGTCTGTTCTAGTGTAAGACAGCTGCAGGATCAGTAACATCATGATCGCAAGCAAGGAGCTGGGTGGATTTCCCCGCCCTAGCCCAGGGTCATAAGATAAGCAGATGTGACACACACACCAAACCATATGATGCACTCAGTTCACTCCATTGTATAGTATTATTCAATATTTAAGAAATAGTTGAGTGCACAATTGTATGTAGGGACATCGAGGAACACCAATGTCCATTGCAACAGTTTGGCAGGGGAAGGTTCAAAATATTCATTCACAGGATGTGGCCCTTTGTGGCAAAGATAGTATTTATTACCCATTCTTAGCTATCCTTAGGTGGTGGTGAGCTTCCTCCTCAAACTGTAGTCCATGAGATGAAGGTCCTCCACAGTGCTGTTAGGGAGTTTCAAGAACTGGCAGATAATCCAGTTAGTCTCTTAGCTGTAAGAGGCTGGACAATGGAGACTGGTGAGGCGCAGAGGAATGTAATTAATATTGGAGAGAAATTATCAGAAACACAGCTTTTGGCAGAGTCAAGAGGACCCTGGGTATGAATCCTGCTCCAAACAGTCTCAGTGAATGAAGGCCTGGGGCTCTCACTCAGAAATCTGGGTAACTTCCAGCAGAATGTTCAATTGCAGTAAAGATGGATGGCAGTGACCGTACTCACCCTGTTAGCTCATTGTACAAACCCATCAAACCCTCAGTGTTTTGGACTAATCCAATCAGTTGGGATAAAGATAGAGCTATTGTATTCACATTATGGCCTGTCAGAAGCTCACCACCACCCAAGGACAGCACGGAATGGGTAATAAATGCTATCAACATCGTGGGGGTTACCATTGACCAGAAACTGAACTGAACTAGCCAAATAAATGGCTACCAGAGCAGGTTAGAGACTGAGAATCATGTGGCAAGTAACTTACATCCTGACTCCCCAAAGCCTGTCCACCATCTACAAGGCACAAGTCAGACTGTAATGGAATAATCCCCCCTTGCCCCAATGAGTGCAGCTCCCACAAACTCAAGAAGCTTGACACCATCCAGGGCAAAGCTGCCCGTTTGATTGGCACCACATCCACAAACATTCACTCCCTCCACCACCAACACACAGTAGCAGCAGTGTGTACCATCTACAAGATGCATTGCAGGAATTCACCAAGGCTCCTTAGACAGCACCTTCCAAACCCACGACCGCTATCATCTAGAAGGACAAGGGCAGCAGACACATGGGAACACCACCACCTGGAGGTTCCCTTCCAAGTCACCCACCATCCTGACTTGGAAATATATCGCCGTTCCTTCACTGTTGCTGGGTCAAAATCCTGGAACTCCCTCCCTAACAGCACTGTGGGTGCACCACATGGGCTGCAGCGGCTCAAGAAGGCAGCTCACCACCACCTTCTCAAGGGCAATTAGAGATAGGCAATAAATGCTGGCCCAGCCAGCGATGCCCACATCCCATGAATGAATATAGGAGGCTTACTCAGCCAGAGAACCCAAAAGTGATACAACACAAGAAGCCTATTTGGCCTCCCCCTCATATCATTGAGACGAAGCATAGAAAATCATCAGAAACATAAAAAAACAGGAATATTAGAAAAAAAGCCTTTATTAAACAATTCACAAGGTACTACGCCACCAGAACTGCAATCTCAGAAAATACACAAGCACGACTGTTCCTGAAACCTCAGACCCTGCAAGGAGGATACTGTGGTGTGGTCGAGACTCAAACTTTCTGTGGGGAAGCAGCTAGGTTAGCAGGAACATTCTTGCAGAGTAAGCATTGAGAGCAGGGAGGGGTAGAGTTAGTTAGGCAAGGTCCACAGTCACTGGCTCAGCAGCAGGTGCTACAATCAGACGAGGTTCAACCAGTGAGCTCCAACTTTCAGTTACCTGTAACAACAGAATGAGAAACAGGACAATTATCCCAGTTACCCAGAGCAATTGGGAGTCACATGTAGGCCATACAGGTTAAGGATGATTAACATTAGGGACAATCTAGCATCTTTCAAGCCAGCTCACATTGCCAGGTTTATGTTGGTCAATTTCACAACTTGGCTTGGTAGGATTTGAACTGATAACTGTTCTGTTGCTAGTGCAGTCCAGTAATTGAGGCCATAATCTCTCTCATAAACACAAAAAGCTAAATTTCACATATACACATTTCAACACAACCTCTTAATATGCTCAAGCTCACAAACACACACACACTTTAGATAGAGTGCCCCACTATCCTGCGTATTCAAATTCCATTATACCACACACAACTTTTCTTTGGTATTACTGCATCATTTTCTAAAACCTCTGCTCACACATCCCAAAGACACTTCCTGCATTATTGGTGGAACTGTCTTTTAGATGTTAAACCAAAGTCCCAACTCCTCTCTTAGGTGCATGTAAAAGGTTTTATGGCATTATTTCGAAGAGCAGGGGAGTTCTCCCATGTTCTGGCCAATATTTAACCCTCAATTAATTTAGTTAAAACAGATTATCTGATCATTATTCATTGCTGTGTGGGAGCTTGCTGTGCACAAATTTGCTGCCAGGTTTCTTACATTTGAAGTGTTGCCACTGTTTTAATGTATTTATTTGGCTGTTAAGCAGTTTGGGACATTGAGGCTGGGAAAGGCACTATAGAAATGGATGTTTTTTTTTAACTCCTCTTCATAATACAGAATATAGATGCAAACCAGTGTTGTGATTTCCCTCTGTGAAGATACTGAGGGTAGCCGTTTGTTTCCACTGCACATACCTGGGGCTCCCTTGTCACTGCATACTCCACCATATCCTCACCACTCTCTGTTTGATAAATAAGGTCAAACTTTCCAGGCTCTTTAGAACTTTCTAGAACAAAGTCATACAACATATGAAGTAATCCTGAGATACAGGCCAAAGTATTAAAAGTGCTGCAACAAATTTACTCACTCGAGCAGGAACAGGGGCTAGATGAGGCTAGAATAGTAGCTTCTCTGGAACTGAAACTTTCGATCAGCTTTCTAAATGCACTGTCATGAAATTATTGGGACCAATATTTATAACAATTAAGATAGCTGAATGTTTTCATATCTAATAAACAACATACCAACACAGCCTCCCCTGGGTACAGGTTCTATAAGGGCCACCTGCGCTTTAGTATCTAACCAATTCTTTAACTACAAACCTGAACAGTGAGACATCACACCTGAACCCAATCCCGTTCTCACTTAACACACACATGGGTAGTGGTAGGGAAGAGACACACGGAATGGTTCCTGCCCTCTTAGCACAGCTGCTCAGGCTCACTGAGGCCTCTGCTACTGCCCAGGCAGAGCTCTGGAAACTGAGCATAAGCATGGAGTCTGGGGTCCTATCTTTTGTTGATTTTGAGAAATTGGGATTTTTTTTACATTATCTCAGCTTCTGTAGTTTCAACACTATACTTAAAGGAGCGCGTGTACAGGACAGTCATCACACAGAAAGCCTCACCTGTTGATATGGAATCGACACAGAGTTCCACTTGTTGTGTACTGGGATTGTAACTCAGGAGTCTTCCTTCCTTTAAACAAAGAGTTTTCACAAGAGTCAGACTGAAAGAATATGGAAAGTGACCTGGCTCTCCCAGCTCACCCAACTACATCTGCAGTCAGATCCATTCCTCACTTAATTGTGCCTCACCTTTTCGCCTTGGTTAGTACCAACCCCCACTTACCCGAGCCCCCACCAGTCCCTGCCAGCCACCCCCATCACCTCTACCGCCCCCACTCTCCCCGCACCAGCCCTCTTCGCTCCAACGCTCCCCCTCCCCCACTACCAGCCCCTGCTTCCTGCATTACCTTCTCCCCACTTCTCATCACCCTTGCCTGTTCGCTAGCAACCCTCCCTAGTGTCCAGCACCCACCCCTCCTCACCAGACCATCACTGGCCTCTCCCTCCTCGCCTACTCCCCCTCCCCAACCTGCTTTCCAGCCAAGTTCTTCCTTTGCCCACCACCCCCACCCCCCAACTACCATTCCCTCAATGCCGTTCCTTCCCTACCCCCACAGCAACCCCTACCCCCATTTATGGCCCAGTGCCCCTCTCCCAGCCCCACCTGCGGCCTTTCAAGCAAGTGTAAAATTAAATTTCATCCCTTTGAAAATATTTTCCAATACCTTGTAGTCTGACAACTCGGGTGTGTAATTCTCAGACAGTTCCAACACCTTAAGAGAAAATCAAAATCAATCACGTTAGATTCTAGAGATTCACAAGAACATCATGACCATTTGAGAGAGGGTCCCCTTCCTCCCACTGTATATTGTAACCCTGCATTCCTCCTCAATACAAATCCCCCTGTCTCCAGTTACACTTGGTTTCAATGTCCTTCCCTGGGAACTAATCCTACTCTCCTCAGTTGAGTATTTTCTCAATTCTTCCTCGAACACTTCAGGTTCTCATTTTCATCTGGTATCCTTTAGGATTTGAACCCTTCCCTCACTGTTTTTCTGAACTCTTCACAATATTGAAATTTTCACAGATATTAACTCAAACTCACCGCTTTTCCAAAGAAACTGATACAAACTATTGAGCTGATCCAGATTACTTAAATGCTGAATGTCTGGAGATATTTTCCACATATGTCTCTGCACTCTCTCAAGGACAACAAACCCCTCCTTACAGCAGAGAATCCCATCAAAATATCGTTACAGATATATATTTTAATCTTATTGCATTCAAGGTCAGGGCTTTGGTTAAACACATGGAGAAGCTGCCCAGAATCAGTGTAGAGTTTACCTTAAAGGCAATTCTTTCTCCCACTTGTGGTGGTGCGGCCAGGAGTGGAAGTTTGCTGTAGTCTCTCTTTGGAACCTCTGGTGGATTCTGTTCAAAGGGAGAAATACAAAAAGTGATTGGAATGTGGACAGATCACTGCTTGCATGGCACCGGGAGCTCCTGCCGGGCAGAGCTCTGAAAAAGTGTCATATGAACTCGAAATGTTAACTCTGTTTTCATCTCCACAGTTGCTGCCAGACCTGAGTTTTTCCAGCAATTTTTGTTTTTATTTCAGATTTGCAGTATCTGCAATATTTTGCTTCCATGTTCCTATAGTAATGCCAGGCAGCTGGCACTGTGACCTTGCTGTATAGCCCTGGCCTTTGGCACTGTCCAGCCAACAAAACCCTGAGATGCAACAACACTGAGCAGTTGCTTGCGCACCCCACCCACCCCCTAAAAAACTGCAATGCTCTTTTCAGAGATGGGGCACGCAAATTAATTTTTCAGTGAGGAAAACTGCTTTTAATTCCACCAAGGGAACCATCTGATTTATGGACAATTCCCCACAGCCACTGACCCCTTATTTCCCTGAAAGTACTAACTCTTGCTATGGCAGCTCTGCAGTACTCAGAGCCATAGAAAAATGATGGTGCAGTAAGAGGCCATTCAGCCCGTGTCTGTGACAGCCAAAGAGAGAAAGAAGAACATAAGCATTCATTTTTATTCACACTTTCCAGCCACTAGTCCATAGCCTTGCAGGTTACAGCGCTTCAGATGCAGATCCAGATACTTTTTAAATGAATTGTGTGTTTCAGTCTCAACCACCAACTTCAGCTGTGAATTCCAGACACCCACCACCCTCTGGGTGAAAAGGTTTTTCCTCATGTCCCTTCTAATCCTTCTAGTAATCACTTTAAATCTATGCCCCCTGGTAACTGGTCCCTCAGCTAGGGGAAACAAGTCTTCCCTGTCTACTGTATCTAGGCCCCTCAATTTTGTACACCTCAATTAGGTCACCCCTTAGCCTCCTCTGTTCTAAGGAAAACAGCCCTAGCCTATCCAATCTTGCCTTATAGCTGCAATTTTCCAGCCCTGGCAACATTCTTGTAAATCTCTTCTGTACTCTCTCCAGAGCAATTATGTCCTTCCTTCCAGAGCTGTACACAAAATTCCAGCTGTCGCCTAACCAGCGTTTTATACAGTTCCATCATTACATCCCTGCTTTTGTATTCCCACTCACCCAGTAAAGGGAATTATTCCATATGTTTTCCTTACTACCTTGTCCACCTGCCCTGCCACCTTTAAGGACCTGTGGACATGCACTCCAAGGTCTCACTTCCTTAACCCCTCTCAATAACTTCCCATTTATTGAGTATTCCCTTGCTTTGTTTGCCCTCTCCAAATGCATTACCTCACACTTTTCCAATTTGAATTCATTTGGCCACTTCTCCACCCATTCAATCAAACCATTGACATTCTGGAGTTGACAGCTATCCTCTTCACTATCAGCTACATGGCCAATTTTTGTGTTATCCGCGAATTTCCCAATCATGCCTCCCACATTTAAGTCCAAATGATTAATCTATACAACAAACAGCAAAGGCTCCAACACTGAGCCCTGTGGAACTCCACTGGAAACCGTTTTCCATTCGCAAAACATCAACCATTACCCTTTGTTTCCTGTCACTGAGCCAATTTTGGATCCAACTCGCCACGTTCCCCTGTACCCATGAGATCTCACTTTCCTGACTAGCCTTCCATGTGGGACCTTGTCAAATGCCTTACTGAAATCAATATAGACAACATCCACTGCACTACCCTCATCAATCCTCTGTTACTTCCTCAAAAAATTCGATTAAGTTAGTAAGACATGATCTTCCCCTAACAAAACCATGTTGACTATTCTTGATTAATCGGTGCCTTTCTAAGTGACAGTTTATCCTGTCTCAGAATTGTTTCCAATAACTTGCTCACGAACAAAGTCAGACTGACCAGTCTATAATTTTCTGGCTTATCTCTTGTACTCTTTTTTAATAATGGTACAATGTTCACAGACCTCTAATCCTCTGGGGTCTCATCTGTATCTAGTGAAGATTGGAAAATGATCCTCAGAGCATCCACTATTTCCTCCCTGGCTTCCTTCAACAGCCTGGGATACAATCCATCCGGCCCTAATGATTTATCCACCTTCAAGGATGCCAGTCCCTCTGATGCTTCCTCCTTCACTATGCTTATTGTGTCTAATATTTCACACTCCTCCTCTAACTAGAATGTCTGCATCATCCCTCTCCTTAGTGAAGACAGAGACAAAATGCTCATTGAGAACCCTGCTCACATCTTCTGCATCAACCCACAAGTTATCATGTACATCTCTGATAGGCCCTACCTTTTTCTTAATTACTTCAACAAACTGACCATTCTTCCTGTGTAAGCCCAGAAACAGTGCAAGATGATTAAATCACCAGCAGCAGTGCAGTCAAGCCTCATTCTATCCTTGACCTACATTCACTACCACCACCGACCCAGCAAGCTAAGGTTACTGTGCAGTGAGCAGGAATAGCACGCCCACCCCATCCCCTCATTAGATCTACTCACCTGAACAATAATATGTTTATTTGTCAGAGTTTCTTTTGATTCTCCAGGTTTTGGTTCCTGACTGTTTTCATATTTATAATAGAAGCCAGCTCCTCTGCCCCTTCCCCTCAACGCACCACATTGCTGCCGGTCCCTCCATGGGAAGCCACCAAATCCTCGCCCTCGCCCTCTTCCGTTGCCCTGTCCAAAGTTGCTATTTCCTACTTGATCTGATTGCAGGGTGGCAGTGGTGGGCTGATGCCCCTCATTGCCAGTTTTGCCTGGCGTGAAAGTGTCTGCTCCTGTGAGTTTGCTCCCATGCTTCCCAGATTCAGAATCTTGAGAGTCTGAAGAGGCTTCAGGTGAATTTTTTGCAACATTAAGGTTGCCATTTTCAGAGTGGCCAGGTATTCTTTCCATTGAAGGTAGAGTTCCAGGCTTCAGAGTAAACGCTTTCTTAACCACGGGTATGTCAGAGTCACTGCTCAGTGAGTCGGAGCTACTATTTGCCTTTTCACCTGCAATTTTGCTGGTAGTGTTAGTCTGCACAGGTCTCTTTCCGTTTCGAGAGCTGGGACTCTTCCTTGCTGAGCTGACCCTGCCTTCACCCTTGGTGATGGTGCCAGCTGTTGCCAGCTGAAGATTCTTTGTTAACATATGGTCACTCTCACTGGCGTTGCTGGATGAGCACTTGCTGTCCACTGCCTGTGCTGTGACCTTTTTCTGAGATGCACAGTTACTTGAAGCATTCTTTCCCTCCCCTTGTTTAGTGAGGAGAATTGCAGCAGTTGGCTCGGAGAGAGCTTTCCCCAAAGATCCAGGCCTTGCTCTTTTGCTGGAACAATCTCTACTGGTTTGATCTTTACTAGATTTATCTTTTTTCTTTTTATGTTTCTTTTGAATATTATACTTTCCATCACCTTCTGTCTCCTTTTTGCGTTTCCTCAAACTCTCCACACTTCCCATTGAAACAGTCTCTCCTGTGGAATTGTGCGTCAGCTCTGTGCTAGGTCCAGCATTTCTTCTTTTCTTTTTCTGTCCATTTTCACTTTGTGACTCGTGTTTGTCAACAGACTGGTGTCGGTGCCTCTTCTTTGGCTTCACTCTCAGCTGATCTGGAGAGTTGCTGGTCACAAACCCGTTTTCTGTTATCAGTTCCTCCTGTTGCACTCTATAAAAGATGAACAGATGCCAGTGAAATGACTTCAGTATTTAATGCCTCAAAAAAAAAGCTGTCACTGCTCTCAGACAGTCTGCAGAATGTGTGCCACATCCAGCTGCAAAAATGCTGTTGCATTTAACCCAGCTGGTCCTTATTAAACCATTCCCAGCAGGGGGAATGTCACGACAGACATGTCAATAACTTGCATTTATATAACAGCTTTAATGTAGTAAAACATCCCATCATGATTCATAAGAATATTAAGAAAATTTGGACACTGAGCCACAACAGCAGATACCAGTGCAGATGATCAAAAGCTCGGATACAGAGGTAGGTTTTTAAAGGGCTTCTTAAAGGACGAGCAAGGGTTAGGGAGGTCAAGAGTTTTAAGGAGGCATTTCTAGAGTTTGGGATCTTGGTACGTGAAATGACAAATGCCAGTAGGAGAGTAATTAAAATCAGGGATATGCAAGAGCCGGAACTGGAGGCGTGCAGAGATTTTGGACGGTTGTATAGTTCAAGGAAATTAGAAAAAGGGAGGAATTTGAAAACAAGCATGGAATTTTATGTTCAAAGTGTTGCTTAACCAGGAGTCAGGATAGGTCAGCCAGCACAGGCGTGATGGGCAAATAGAGGCTGGCACAAGTGAGGGCATTGGTAGAGTTTTGGATGACTTCAATTTTATAAAGAGTTGAGAGTCAAGTTTAGAGGTAACAAAGGCATGAATGAGGGTTTCAGCAGCAGATGAGTTCACCAGAGGCTCACAGTCAAGAAATGGTGCTGGTTTTGACATAGGTAATCAACAGGCCCACTGACCCATCACTCCTGTGCTTGCTGGCCTATACTGACTCAGGTCCAGCAATACCTCATTTAAAATTTCTCACTCCCGTGTCCAAATGTGTCAGCTGTGGTTAAGTTGGTAGCTTTACAACCCTACTTAATTCTGTTCCTACAATTCTGGCCTCTTAGACATTCCTCTGTGCCCATCATCCATCACTGCTGAATGTGCCTTCAGCTGCCTGAGTCCCAAGCACCGTAAATCCTGCCCCAGGAATCAGTGTCAATTAGGCCACATCAGCCATGGCTCAGTCAGCCCAAGGCACAAACAAAGTTGCAGGTTTGGGACCCACACCAGAGGCTTGAGCACAAATCTGAGACTGAAACTCCCAGAGAGCACCACACCATCGCTGGGACAGTGCTGAGGGACAATCTTAAATAAAGGTGTCTGTTAGTATGTGATAAAGTGCTTGGGAATACCATAAAACTCTATCTATTCTCACTGGTAGATGCAAATGAACCTACAATACATTGAGCATTGTTCATTTCTAATCACAAAACATCTCCACTGTTGCTGTGCAGACACCAGGTGACACAGCAAGGAGAAATTGTTTCCACTGACAGAAGGGTCAGTGAACAGTGCACACAGTTTTAATGGTGACTGGCAAAAGGGTCTGAACATGAATAAAAAGCAGCGAGTTGTTGTAATCTGGAAAATACTCCCTGAAATGGTGGTGGAAGCAGATTCAACAGTAACGTTCAAAACAGAATTGGATAAATATCTGAAGAGTATTTGCAGGGGTATGTTGAATGGGACCAGATAAATCTACTTTCAGAGACAGTACAAGCAGGATGGGCGAACCCAAAGATACAGGATTTCCAGTACAGAAACAGCCCATTCAGCCCCTCCAATCAATGCTGGTGCTTATGCTCCACATGAACCTCCACTCAACCCACTTCATCTTAGCCAATCAGAATATCCAGCTGTTCTTTTCTCTCTGATCTAATTATCCAGCTTGGATCTGTTATTTGCCTCAGCCATTCCCAGTTGGACTAAGTTTCAGGCAGCATGGACAGAAAGGGCTCAGAGTGCCAGAAATCGGTCAAACAACACCCAATCCCAGCTCTCCCCACACCTGCCATGCTCTACTTCCCCTCCTCCCCCACCACTGACTGCTCCCTTTCCAGCCCCCCCATTTTTTTCCCCTCCACTCTCTCCCCTAACCTCCCCCAATCATCCAGTAGCCCCCCTTTCACTCCCTAAACCCGCTCCCTGGCCCACTTACCCCCAACATCCTCACCACCCTTTTTTTTCTCTCTGCCTCCTTTTACCGCTCCCTTTCCCCCACTCCTTCTTACCCCCCCATCTTCCCATTCCCGCTTCTACCCACTTCCCCCTCATCTTGTCCTTCCCCCTCCCCCTTCAACTCCCTCATCCCCTTGCTCCCCATCCTCCCCTTCACCATTCCCTCCACATGTCCCCCTCCCCTTGCCTCGCTTCTCCCAACCACCCTTCGCTTTGCCCCCCACCACCCCTTCCCCTTCTCCCACTACTCCCCACCCCATCCCCTTCTCCCACCACTCCCCCATCCCCCCACTGCTAGCCATTTCCCTCATCTTCTTACCCCTTCCCCTTCTGCCCCCATCCTCCCCACCACCATCACCTTCCCCCCTCCCCTTCTTCCCATCCCTCCCTCATCACCCCCCTGCCCCCACTTTCCCCCACACCCAGACCCCACCCACTCCTCTTCCCTCATTCGCCCACCACTCCCCTTTCCCCACTTCCCCTCACTACATCTCACTCTGCCCCCACCCACTTCCCCTACTCTCCCCTGCTCCTCTTCCGCCACTTTTCACCACCACCCCGCTCCCCTTCCCCTCCCCCACCCCTCTTTTCCTCCCACCCCTTTCTTTTCACCCCACACCTCTCTTCTCCCCCCTCACCCCCCCACCCACCCCACTCTCCCCCCCTCTTTCCTCCACCCACCCCGCTCTTCCCCCCTTTCCCCCTCTTTCCAACCCCCTTTCCCCCTTCTTTCCTCCACCCACCCCGCTCTTTCCCCCCCTTTCCCCCTCTTTCCTACACCCTTTCCCCCCCTTTCCTCCACCCACCATGCTCTTCCCCCTCATTCCCTCCATCACTACCCCCACCCCGTGATCTTCCCCTCCCCCCCACCCCGCGATCTTCCCCTCCCACCGACCCTGCTCTCTTCCCCCCCCTCACCCCGCGCTCTTCCCCCTACCCCGCTCTTCCCCACCCCCTCACCCCACTCACCCCCCCACACCCTGCTCTCCCACCCACCCCCCTCTTTCCCCCCTCAGCCCCTCACCCTGCTCTTTCCCACCTCCTCACCCCACCTTTCCCCCCACCCCGATCTTCCCCTCCCCCCTCACCCTGCTCTCATTCACCCCCCCGCCCGCTCTCTTCCCCCCGCCCGCTCCATCCCCCCTCACCCCGCTCCCTTTCCTCTCCTCCCTCGCCACGCTCTCTTTCCCCCCTCGCCCGATCTTCCCCTCCCCCTCGCCCCGCTCTCTTTCCCCCCTCGCCCCGATCTTCCCCTCCCCCTCGCCCCAAACTCTTCCCCTCCCCCTCGCCCCGAACTCTTCCCCCCCTCGCCCCGCTCTCTTTCCCCCTCGCCCCGCTCTCTTTCCCCCTCGCCCCGCTCTCTTTCCGCTCTTTCCCCCCTCGTCCCGCTCTCTTTCCCCCCCTCGCCCGATCTTCCCCTCCCCTCGCCCCGATCTTCCCCTCCCCCCGCTCTCTTCCCCCCCTCGCCCCGCTCTCTTCCCCCCCTCGCCCCGCTCTCTTCCCCCCCTCGCCCCGCTCTCTTCCCCCCCTCGCCCCGCTCTCTTTCCCCCCCTCGCCCTGCTCTCTTTCCCCCCCTCGCCCCGCTCTCTTTCCCCACCCTCGCCCCGCTCTCTTTCCCCACCCTCGCCCCGCTCTCTTTCCCCCCTCGCCCCGCTCTCTTTCCGCTCTCTTCCCCCTCGTCCCGCTCTCTTTCCCCCTCGCCCCGCTCTCTTTCCGCTCTCTTACCCCCTCGTCCCGCTCTCTTCCCCCCCTCGCCCCACTCTCTTTCCCCCCCTCGTCCCGCTCTCTTTCCCCCCCTCGTCCCGCTCTCTTTCGCCACCCTCGCCCCGCTCTTTCCCCACCCTCGCCCCGCTCTCTTTCCCCACCCTCGCCCCGCTCTCTTCCCCACTCGCCCCGCTCTCTTTCCCCCCTCGCCCCGTTCTCTTTCACCCCCCTCGCCCTGCTCTTTCCCCCCCTCGCCACGCTCTCTTTCCGCTCTCTTTACCCCCCTCGCCCCGCTCTCTTTCCCCCTCTCGCCCCGCTCTCTTTCCCCCTCGCTTTCCCCCCCTCGCCTCGCTCTCTTTCCCCCCCTCGCCCCGCTCTCTTTCCCCCCTCGCCCCGCTCTCTTTCCCCCTCCTCCCGCTCTCTTCCCCCCCTCGCCCCGCTCTCTTTCCCCCCTCGCCCCGCTCTCTTTCCCCCCTCGCCCCGCTCTCTTTCCCCCCTCGCCCCGCTCTCTTCCCTACCTCGCCCCGCTCTCTTCCCTCCCCTCGCCCCGTTCTCTTTACCCCCTTGCCCCGCTCTCTTTACCCCCTTGCCCCGCTCTCTTTACCCCCCTCGCCCCGCTCTCTTTACCCCCCTCGCCCCGCTCTCTTCCCCCTGCCCTGCTCTCTTCCCCCCCTCACCCTGCTCTCTTTCCCCCCCTCATCCCGCTCTCTTTCCGCTTTCTTCCTCTCCTCGCCCCGCTCTCTTCCCCCCTCGCCCTGCTCTCTTTCCCCCCCTCGCCCCGCTCTCTTTCCTCCCCCTCGCCCCGCTCTTTCCCCCCCTCGCCCCGCTCTCTTCCTCCCCCCTCGTCCCGCTCTCTTCCCCCCCTCGTCCCGCTCTCTTCCCCCCCTCGTCCCGCTCTCTCCCCCCCACCGTCCCGCTCTCTCCCCCCCCCCGTCCCGCTCTCTTCCCCCCCCTCGTCCCGCTCTCTTCCCCCCCTCGCCCCGCTCTCTTCCCCCCCTCGTCCCGCTCTCTTCCCCCCTCGACCCGCTCTCTCCCCCCCCTCGCCCCGCTCTCTTCCCCCCCGGCCCCGCTCTCTTCCCCCCCCGTCCCGCTCTCTTCCCCCCCCCGTCCCGCTCTCTTCCCCCCCTCGCCCCGCTCTCTTCCCCCCCTCGTCCCGCTCTCTTCCGCCCCCCGTCCCGCTCTCTTCCCCCCCCCGTCTCGCTCTCTTTCCAACCCTCGTCCCGCTCTCTTTCCAACCCTCGTCCCGCTCTCCTCACCCCCGTCCCGCTCTCTTCCCCCACCTCGTCCCGCTCTCTTCCCCCTCCCTCGTCCCGCTCTCTTCCCCCCCTCTCGTCCCGCTCTCTTTCCCCCCCTCGCCCCGCTCTCTTCCCCCCCTCGCCCCGCTCTCTTTCCCCCCTCGCCCCGCTCTCTTTCCCCCCTCGCCCCGCTCTCTTTCCCCCCCTCCGCCCCGCTCTCTTTCCCCCCCTCGCCCCGCTCTCTTTCCCCCCCTCGCCCCGCTCTCTTCCCCCCCCGTCCCGCTCTCTTCCCCCCCCCGTCCCGCTCTCCCCCCCGTCCCGCTCTCTTCCCCCCCCGTCCCGCTCTCTTCCCCCCCTCGCCCCGCTCTCTTTCCCCCCTCGCCCCGCTCTCTTTCCCCCCTCGCCCTGCTCTCTTCCCCACCTCGCCCCGCTCTCTTCCCCACCTCGCCCCGCTCTCTTCCCTCCCCTCGCCCCGCTCTCTTTCCCCCTCGCCCCGCTCTCTTTACCCCCTCCCCCCGCTCTCTTTACCCCCCTTGCCCCGCTCTCTTTACCCCCTCGCCCCGCTCTCTTCCACCTGCCCCGCTCTCTTCCCCCCCCTCGTCCCGCTCTCTTTCCCCCCTCGCCCCGCTCTCCTTCCCCCCCCTCGCCCCGCTCTCTTTCCCCCCCCTCGCCCCGCTCTCTTTCCCCCCCCCTCGCCCCGGTCTCTTCCCCCCCCTCGTCCCACTCTCTTCCCCCCCCTCGTCCCGCTCTCTTCCAACCCCTCGTCCCGCTCTCTTCCCCCCCCCCTCGTCCCGCTCTCTTTCCCCCCCTCGCCCCGCTCTCTTTCCGCTTTCTTCCCCCCCTCGCCCCGCTCTCTTTCCCCCCCTAGCCCCGCTCTCTTTCCCCCTCTCGCCCCGCTCTCTTTCCCCCCCTCGCCCCGCTCTCTTTCCGCTTTCTTCCCCCCCTCGCCCCGCTCTCTTCCCCCCCCCTCGTCCCGCTCTCTTCCCCCCCCCTCGTCCCGCTCTCTTCCCCCCCCCTCGTCCCGCTCTCTTCCAACCCCTCGTCCCGCTCTCTTCCCGCCCCCCTCGTCCCGCTCTCTTTCCAACCCTCGCCCCGCTCTCTTCCCCCCCCGGCCCCGCTCTCTTCCCCCCCCGTCCCGCTCTCTTCCCCCCCCCGTCCCACTCTCTTCCCCCCCCGTCCCGCTCTCTTTCCAACCCTCGCCCCGCTCTCTTCCCCCCTCGCCCCGCTCTCTTTCCGCTTTCTTCCCCCCCTCGCCCCGCTCTCTTTCCCCCCCTAGCCCCGCTCTCTTTCCCCCCCTCGCCCCGCTCTCTTTCCCCCCCCTCGTCCCGCTCTCTTTCCCCCCCTCGCCCCGCTCTCTTTCCCCCCTCGCCCCGCTCTCTTTCCCCCCCCCTCGCCCCGCTCTCTTTCCCCCCCCTCGCCCCGCTCTCTTCCCCCCCCTAACCCGCTCTCTTCCCCCCCCTCGTCCCGCTCTCTTCCAACCCCTCGTCCCGCTCTCTTCCCCCCCCTCGTCCCGCTCTCTTTCCAACCCTCGCCCCGCTCTCTTCCCCCCCGGCCCCGCTCTCTTCCCCCCCCGTCCCGCTCTCTTCCCCCCCCCGTCCCGCTCTCTTTCCAACCCCCGTCCCGCTCTCTTCCCCCCCCCCCGTCCCGCTCTCTTTCCAACCCTCGCCCCGCTCTCTTTCCCCCCCTCGCCCCGCTCTCTTTCCGCTTTCTTCCCCCCCTCGCCCCGCTCTCTTTCCCCCCCTAGCCCCGCTCTCTTTCCCCCTCTCGCCCCGCTCTCTTTCCCCCCCTCGCCCCGCTCTCTTTCCGCTTTCTTCCCCCCCTCGCCCCGCTCTCTTTCCCCCCCTCGCCCCGCTCTCTTTCCGCTTTCTTCCCCCCCTCGCCCCGCTCTCTTTCCCCCCCTAGCCCCGCTCTCTTTCCCCCCCTAGCCCCGCTCTCTTTCCCCCCCTAGCCCCGCTCTCTTTCCTCCCCTCGCCCCGCTCTCTTTCCCCCCATCGCCCCGCTCTCTTTTCCCCCCCTCGCCCCGCTCTCTTTCCCCCCCTCGCCCCGCTCTCTTTCCCCCCCTCGCCCCGCTCTCTTTCCCCCCCTCGCCCCGCTCTCTTTCCCCCCCTCGCCCCGCTCTCTTTCCCCCCCCTCGCCCCGCTCTCTTTCCCCCCCTCGCCCCGCTCTCTTTCCCCCCCTCGCCCCGCTCTCTTTCCTCCCCTCACCCCGCTCTCTTTCCCCCCCCTCGCCCCGCTCTCTTTCCCCCCCCTCGCCCCGCGCTCTTTCCCCCCCTCGCCCCGCTCTCTTCCCCCCCTCGCCCCGCTCTCTTCCCCCCCTCGCCCCGCTCTCTTCCCCCCCTCGTCCCGCTCTCTTCCGCCCCCCGTCCCGCTCTCTTCCCCCCCCCCGTCCCGCTCTCTTTCCAACCCTCGTCCCGCTCTCTTTCCAATCCTCGTCCCGCTCTCCTCCCCCCCGTCCCGCTCTCTTCCCCCACCTCGTCCCGCTCTCTTCCCCCTCCCTCGTCCCGCTCTCTTCCCCCCCTCTCGTCCCGCTCTCTTTCCCCCCCTCGCCCCGCTCTCTTCCCCCCCTCGCCCCGCTCTCTTTCCCCCCTCGCCCCGCTCTCTTTCCCCCCTCGCCCCGCTCTCTTTCCCCCCCTCGCCCCGCTCTCTTTCCCCCCCTCGCCCCGCTCTCTTCCCCCTCCCGCTCTCTTCCCCCTCCCGCTCTCTTCCCCCCCCCCCGTCCCGCTCTCTTCCCCCCCCCCGTCCCGCTCTCTTCCCCCCCCGTCCCGCTCTCTTCCCCCCCTCGCCCCGCTCTCTTTCCCCCCTCGCCCCGCTCTCTTTCCCCCCTCGCCCCGCTCTCTTCCCCACCTCGCCCCGCTCTCTTCCCCACCTCGCCCCGCTCTCTTCCCTCCCCTCGCCCCGCTCTCTTTCCCCCTCGCCCCGCTCTCTTTACCCCCTACGCCCGCTCTCTTTACCCCCCTTGCCCCGCTCTCTTTACCCCCTCGCCCCGCTCTCTTCCACCTGCCCCGCTCTCTTCCCCCCCTCGCCCTGCTCTCTTCCCCCCCTCACCCTGCTCTCTTTCCCCCCCTCATCCCGCTCTCTTTCCGCTTTCTTCCCCTCCTCGCCCTGCTCTCTTTCCGCTCTCTTCCCCCCTCGCCCTGCTCTCTTTCCCCCCCCTCGTCCCGCTCTCTTTCCCCCCTCGCCCCGCTCTCTTTCCCCCCCCTCGCCCCGCTCTCTTTCCCCCCCCTCGCCCCGCTCTCTTCCCCCCCCCTCGTCCCGCTCTCTTCCCCCCCCCGTCCCGCTCTCTTCCAACCCCTCGTCCCGCTCTCTTCCCCCCCCCCTCGTCCCGCTCTCTTTCCAACCCTCGCCCCGCTCTCTTCCCCCCCGGCCCCGCTCTCTTCCCCCCCCCGTCCCGCTCTCTTCCCCCCCCCGTCCCGCTCTCTTCCCCCCCCGTCCCGCTCTCTTTCCAACCCTCGCCCCGCTCTCTTCCCCCCTCGCCCCGCTCTCTTTCCGCTTTCTTCCCCCCCTCGCCCCGCTCTCTTTCCCCCCCTAGCCCCGCTCTCTTTCCCCCCCTCGCCCCGCTCTCTTTCCCCCCCCTCGTCCCGCTCTCTTTCCCCCCTCGCCCCGCTCTTTCCCCCCTCGCCCCGCTCTCTTTCCCCCCCCCTCGCCCCGCTCTCTTTCCCCCCCCTCGCCCCGCTCTCTTCCCCCCCCTCGTCCCGCTCTCTTCCCCCCCCTCGTCCCGCTCTCTTCCAACCCCTCGTCCCGCTCTCTTCCCCCCCCCTCGTCCCGCTCTCTTTCCAACCCTCGCCCCGCTCTCTTCCCCCCCGGCCCCGCTCTCTTCCCCCCCCGTCCCGCTCTCTTCCCCCCCCCGTCCCGCTCTCTTTCCAACCCCCGTCCCGCTCTCTTCCCCCCCCCGTCCCGCTCTCTTTCCAACCCTCGCCCCGCTCTCTTTCCCCCCCTCGCCCCGCTCTCTTTCCGCTTTCTTCCCCCCCTCGCCCCGCTCTCTTTCCCCCCCTAGCCCCGCTCTCTTTCCCCCTCTCGCCCCGCTCTCTTTCCCCCCCTCGCCCCGCTCTCTTTCCGCTTTCTTCCCCCCCTCGCCCCGCTCTCTTCCCCCCCCTCGCCCCGCTCTCTTCCCCCCCCTCGTCCCGCTCTCTTCCCCCCCCTCGTCCCGCTCTCTTCCAACCCCTCGTCCCGCTCTCTTCCCCCCCCTCGTCCCGCTCTCTTTCCGCTTTCTTCCCCCCCTCGCCCCGCTCTCTTTCCCCCCCTAGCCCCGCTCTCTTTCCCCCTCTCGCCCCGCTCTCTTTCCCCCCCTCGCCCCGCTCTCTTTCCGCTTTCTTCCCCCCCTCGCCCCGCTCTCTTTCCCCCCCTCGCCCCGCTCTCTTTCCGCTTTCTTCCCCCCCTCGCCCCGCTCTCTTTCCCCCCAGCCCCGCTCTCTTTCCCCCCCTAGCCCCGCTCTCTTTCCTCCCCTCGCCCCGCTCTCTTTCCCCCCATCGCCCCGCTCTCTTTCCCCCCCCTCGCCCCGCTCTCTTTCCCCCCCTCGCCCCGCTCTCTTTCCTCCCCTCGCCCCGCTCTCTTTCCCCCCCTCGCCCCGCTCTCTTTCCCCCCCCTCGCCCCGCTCTCTTTCCCCCCCTCGCCCCGCTCTCTTTCCTCCCCTCGCCCCGCTCTCTTTCCCCCCCTCGCCCCGCTCTCTTTCCCCCCCCTCGCCCCGCTCTCTTTCCCCCCCTCGCCCCGCTCTCTTTCCTCCCCTCGCCCCGCTCTCTTTCCCCCCCTCGCCCCGCTCTCTTTCCCCCCCTCGCCCCGCTCTCTTTCCCCCCCTCGCCCCGCTCTCTTTCCTCCCCTCGCCCCGCTATCTTTCCCCCCTCGCCCCGCTCTCTTTCCCCCCCTCGCCCCGCTCTCTTTCCCCCCCTCGCCCCGCTCTCTTTCCCCCCCTAGCCCCGCTCTCTTTCCTCCCCTCGCCCCGCTCTCTTTCCTCCCCTCGCCCCGCTCTCTTTCCCCCCCTCGCCCCGCTCTCTTTCCCCCCCTCGCCCCGCTCTCTTTCCCCCCCTCGCCCCGCTCTCTTTCCTCCCCTCACCCCGCTCTCTTTCCCCCCCTCGCCCCGCTCTCTTTCCCCCCCTAGCCCCGCTCTCTTTCCTCCCCTCGCCCCGCTCTCTTTCCCCCCCTCGCCCCGCTCTCTTTCCTCCCCTCGCCCCGCTCTCTTTCCCCCCCTCGCCCCGCTCTCTTTCCCCCCCTAGCCCCGCTCTCTTTCCTCCCCTCGCCCCGCTCTCTTTCCCCCCCTCGCCCCGCTCTCTTTCCTCCCCTCACCCCGCTCTCTTTCCCCCCCTCGCCCCGCTCTCTTTCTCCCCCCCCCCCCCTCTCTCCTCTACCCCCACTTTTCTCCCCCACCCCGGTACCTGATGCAGTCGTTGTCCCGGACCAGGAAGATGCTCTCGTTGGGCGGGAGCAGGCAGCTGTCCACGAAGAGATGGAGGCGCGTGCGGCTGCTGAATCCAAATCGCTGCCGGATGATACTCTCCAGATCGGCCACCACCCGACACTGCTCGGGCTGCAGGAGGAGCCAGCACATCCTGGCGGCGGGCAGCAGCGGGGGAGGGTAATCAAAAACCAGGCGGAGACGCAGCGCCGACATCTTAGGCCGCAGCTGCGCGCGCGGCCTGGGAGGCGGGGCCGATCATAACCCCGCCTACTCTCATTGTCCATTGGCTACTTCCAGGAGGCATATTACAAACCGGTCTCTGAATGGGTGTAGCTGCTGTCAATCATCGGCAGGGGCTGGAGGAGGCTGTTTCCATGGTAACCGAGCAGTGAGTCTCTCCATCTCAGGTACGTCGAGATTGTCAGCAAGGTGAGTATTAAAGACATCGAGTAGTAAATACATTGAGTATTAAAGACATTGTGTGAACAATAACCCCGCGTCCTGATAAACATTCCCGTTCAGTATCAGAGGGACTGCAGGAGGCCATTCAGCCCATCCATGCCCTCATCTATCACGTCTGATTATTTACCTAACCCCATATACCCGCCTTTACATCATATCCATTCATAGTTTTAGTTACCAAAAATTTAACAATCTCAGATTTAAAATTAAGAATTGATCTACCATCAGCTCCTCTTTGCGGGAGAGTACCTATATTCTAGTCTTGTGGCAGTGCAGCACTCCCTCAGCACTGACCCTCTGACAGTGCAGCACTCCCTCAGTACTGACCCTCTGACAGTGCAACACTCCCTCAGTACTGACCCTCTGACAGTGCAGCACTCCCTCAGTACTGACCCTCCGACAGTGCAGCACTCCCTCAGCACTGACCCTCTGACAGTGCAGCACTCCCTCAGTACTGACCCTCTGACAGTGCAACACTCCCTCAGTACTGACCCTCTGACAGTGCAGCACTCCCTCAGCACTGACCCTCTGACAGTGCAGCACTCCCTCAGTACTGACCCTCTGACAGTGCGGCACTCCCTCAGTACTGACCCTCTGACAGTGCAACACTCCCTCAGTACTGACCCTCCGACAGTGCAGCACTCCCTCAGTACTGACCCTCTGACAGTGCAGCACTCCCTCAGCACTGACCCTCTGACAGTGCAGCACTCCCTCAGTACTGACCCTCCGACAGTGCGGCACTCCCTCAGTACTGACCCTCCGACAGTGCAGCACTCCCTCAGTACTGACCCTCTGACAGTGCAGCACTCCCTCAGTACTGACCCTCTGACAGTGCAGCACTCCCTCAGTACTGACCCTCTGACAGTGCAGCACTCCCTCAGTACTGACCCTCTGACAGTGCAGCACTCCCTCAGTACTGACCCTCTGACAGTGCAGCACTCCCTCAGTACTGACCCTCTGACAGTGCAGCGCTTCTCAGTACTGACCCTCTGACAGTGCAGCGCTTCTCAGTACTGACCCTCTGACAGTGCAGCACTCCCTCAGTACTGACCCTCCGACAGTGCAGCACTCCCTCAGTACTGACCCTCTGACAGTGCAGCACTCCCTCAGTACTGACCCTCTGACAGTGCAGCACTCCCTCAGTACTGACCCTCTGACAGTGCAGCACTCCCTCAGTACTGACCCTCTGACAGTGCAGCACTCCCTCAGTACTGACCCTCTGACAGTGCAGCACTCCCTCAGTACTGACCCTCTGACAGTGCAGCACTCCCTCAGTACTGACCCTCTGACAGTGCAGCACTCCCTCAGCACTGACCCTCCGACAGTGCAGCACTCCCTCAGTACTGACCCTCTGACAGTGCAGCATTCCCTCAGTACTAACCCTCCGACAGTGCAGCACTCCCTCAGTACTGACCCTCTGACAGTGCAGCACTCCCTCAGTACTGACCCTCTGACAGTGCAGCACTCCCTCAGTACTGACCCTCTGACAGTGCAGCACTCCCTCAGTACTGACCCTCTGACAGTGCAGCACTCCCTCAGTACTGACCCTCTGACAGTGCAGCACTCCCTCAGCACTAACCCTCTGACAGTGCGGCACTCCCTCAGTACTGAACCTCTGACAGTGCAGCACTCCCTCAGCACTGACCCTCTGACAGTGCAGCACTCCCTCAGCACTGACCCTCTGACAGTGCAGCACTCCCTCAGCACTAACCCTCCGACAGTGCAGCACTCCCTCAGTACTGACCCTCTGACAGTGCAGCACTCCCTCAGCACTAACCCTCCGACAGTGCAGCACTCCCTCAGCACTGACCCTCTGACAGTGCAGCACTCCCTCAGCACTGACCCTCTGACAGTGCAGCACTCCCTCAGCACTAACCCTCCGACAGTGCAGCACTCTCTCAGCACTGACCCTCTGACAGTGCAGCACTCCCTCAGCACTGACCCTCTGACAGTGCAGCACTCCCTCAGCACTGACCCTCTGACAGTGCAGCACTCCCTCAGCACTGACCCTCTGACAGTGCAGCACTCCCTCAGTACTGACCCTCCGACAGTGCAGCACTCCCTCAGTACTGACCCTCTGACAGTACAGCGCTCCCTCAGTACTGACCCTCTGACAGTACAGCACTCCCTCAGTACTGACCCTCTGACAGTGCAGCACTCCCTCAGTACTGAACCTCCGACAGTGCAGCGCCTCCCTCAGTACTGACCCTCTGACAGTGCAGCACTCCCTCAGTACTGACCCTCCGACAGTGTAGCACTCCCTCAGTACTGACCCTCCGACAGTGCAGTGGTCCCCGTGACGGGAGGAATGAAATCCATCTCCGTGACAGGAGGAATAAAATGCATCCCCGTGACATCCTCGTGACAGGAGGAATAAAATCCATCCCCATGACATCCTCGTGACAGTGCAGCGCTCCCTCAATACTGACCCTCCGACAGTGCAGCGCTCCCCGTGACAGGAGGAATGAAATCCATCCCTGTGACAGGAGGAATAAAATGCAGCCCCATGACAGGAGGAATAAAATCCATCCCCGTGACAGGAGGAATAAAATCCATCCTCGTGACAGGAGGAATAAAATCCTCGTGACAGGAGGAATAAGATCCTCGTGACAGGAGGAATAAGATCCTCGTGACAGGAGGAATAAAATCCATCCTCGTGACAGAAGGAATAAGATGCTCATGACAGGAGGAATAAAATCCAACCCCGTGACAGGAGGAATAAGATCCTCATGACAGGAGGAATAAAATCCATCCCCGTGACAGGAGGAATAAAATCCACCCTCATGACAGGAGGAATAAAATCCATCCCTGTGACAGGAGGAATAAAATTCATCCTCGTGACAGGAGGATTAAAATCCTCGTGACAGAAGGAATAAAGTCCATCCCCGTGACAGGAGGAGTAAAATCCATCCCTGTGACAGGAGGAATAGAATCCTTGTGACAGGAGGAATAAAAGCCATCCCTGTGACAGGAGGAATGAAATCCTCGGAACAGGAGGAATAGAATCCACCCCGATGACATCCTCGTGACAGGAGGAATAAAATCCATCCCCGTGACAGGAGGAATAAAATCCATCCCCATGACAGGAGGAATGAAATCCTCGTGACAGGAGGAACAAGATCCTCGTGACAGGAGGAATAAAATCATCGTGATAGGAGGAATAAGATTCTCTTGACAGGAGGAATAATATCCTCGTGATAGGAGGAAACGATCCTCGTGACAGGAGGAATAAAATCCATCCCCATGACATCCTCGTGACAGGAGGAATAAAATCCATCCCCGTGACAGGAGGAATATAATCCATCCCCGTGACATGAGGAATTAAATCCATCCACGTGACAGGAGGAATAAAATCCATCCTCGTGACAGGAGGAATAAAATCCTCGTGACAGGAGGAATACAATGCTCGTGAAAGGAGGAATAAAATCCATCCCCATGACAGGAGGAGTAAAATCCATCCCTATCACAGGAGGAATAAAATCCTAGTGACAGGAGGAATAAAATCCATCCCTATGACATCATCGTGACAGGAGGAATAAAATCCTCGTGACAGGAGGAATAAAATCCATCCCCGTGACAGGAGGAACAAAATCCTCATGACAGGAGGAATAAAATCCATCCCCATGACATCCTCGGGACAGGAGGAATAAAATCCATCCTCATGACAGGAGGAATAAAATCCTGGTGACAGGAGGAATAAAATCCATCCCCGTGACAACCTCGTGATAGGACGAATAAAATCCACCTCCGTGACAGGAGGAATAAAATCCATCCTCATGACAGGAGGAATAAAATCCTTGTGACAGGAGGAATAAAATCCTCATGACAGAAGGAGTAAAATCCATCCCCGTGACAGGAGGAATAAAATCCATCCCCGTTACAGGAGGAATAAAATCCTCATGACAGGAGGAATAGAATCCATCCCCATAACATCCTCGAGACAGGAGGAATAAAATCCATCCCCGTGACAGGAGGAACAAAATCCTCATGACAGGAGGAATAAAATCCATCCCCGTGACAACCTCGTGATAGGACGAATAAAATCCACCTCCGTGACAGGAGGAATAAAATCCATCCTCATGACAGGAGGAATAAAATCCTTGTGACAGGAGGAATAAAATCCTCATGACAGAAGGAGTAAAATCCATCCCGTGACAGGAGGAATAAAATCCATCCCTGTCACAGGAGGAATAAAATCCTCATGACAGGAGGAATAAAATCCATCACTATGACATCCTCGTGACAAGAGGAATAAAATCCATCCCCGTTACAGGAGGAATAAAATCCTCATGACAGGAGGAATAGAATCCATCCCCATAACATCCTCGAGACAGGAGGAATAAAATCCATCCCCGTGACAGGAGGAACAAAATCCTCATGACAGGAGGAATAAAATCCATCCCCATGACATCCTCATGACAGGAGGAATAAAATACATCCCCGTGACAGGAGGAATAAAATCCATCCCCGTGACAGGAGGAACAAAATCCTCATGACAGGATGAATAAAATCCATCCCCATGACATCCTCGTGATAGGAGGAATGAAATCTATCCCCATGACAGGAGGAATAAAATCCATCCCCAAGACATCCTCGTGATAGGAGGAATAAAATCCATCCCCATGACAGGAAGAATAAAATACATCCCCGTGACAGGAGGAATAAAATCCATCCCCGTGACAGGAGGAACAAAATCCTCATGACAGGATGAATAAAATCCATCCCCATGACATCCTCGTGATAGGAGGAATGAAATCTATCCCCATGACAGGAGGAATAAAATCCATCCCCAAGACATCCTCGTGATAGGAGGAATAAAATCCATCCCCATGACAGGAAGAATAAAATCCATCCCCGTGACAGGAGGAATAAAATCCATCCCCGTGACAGGAAGAATAAAATCCATCCCCGTGACAGGAGGAATAAAATCCATCCCCGTGACAGGAGGAATGAAATCCATCCCCAAGATATCCTTGTGACAGGAGGAATAAAATCCATCCCCGTGACAGGAGGAATAAAATCCATCCCTGTGACAGGAGGAATAAAATCCATCCCCGTGACAACCTTGTGATAGGACGAATAAAATCCACCTCCGTGAAAGGAGGAATAAAATCCATCCTCATGACAGGAGGAATAAAATCCTGGTGACAGGAGGAATAAAATCCACACCCGTGACAACCTCGTGATAGGACGAATAAAATCCACCTCCGTGACAGGAGGAATAAAATCCATCCCCATGACATCCTCGTGATAGGAGGAATAAAATCCATCCCCATGACAGGAAGAATAAAATCCATCTCCGTGACAGGAGGAATAAAATCCATCCCCGTGACAGGAAGAATAAAATCCATCCCCGTGACAGGAGGAATAAAATCCATCCCCGTGACAGGAGGAATGAAATCCATCCCCAAGATATCCTTGTGACAGGAGGAATAAAATCCATCCCCGTGACAGGAGGAATAAAATCCATCCCTGTGACAGGAGGAATAAAATCCATCCCCGTGACAACCTTGTGATAGGACGAATAAAATCCACCTCCGTGACAGGAGGAATAAAATCCATCCTCATGACAGGAGGAATAAAATCCTGGTGACAGGAGGAATAAAATCCATCCCCGTGACAACCTCGTGATAGGACGAATAAAATCCACCTCCGTGACAGGAGGAATAAAATCCATCCTCATGACAGGAGGAATAAAATCCTTGTGACAGGAGGAATAAAATCCTCATGACAGAAGGAGTAAAATCCATCCCCGTGACAGGAGGAATAAAATCCATCCCCGTTACAGGAGGAATAAAATCCTCATGACAGGAGGAATAGAATCCATCCCCATAACATCCTCGAGACAGGAGGAATAAAATCCATCCCCGTGACAGGAGGAACAAAATCCTCATGACAGGAGGAATAAAATCCATCCCCGTGACAACCTCGTGATAGGACGAATAAAATCCACCTCCGTGACAGGAGGAATAAATTCCATCCTCATGACAGGAGGAATAAAATCCTTGTGACAGGAGGAATAAAATCCTCATGACAGAAGGAGTAAAATCCATCCCCGTGACAGGAGGAACAAAATCCATCCCTGTCACAGGAGGAATAAAATCCTCATGACAGGAGGAATAAAATCCATCACTATGACATCCTCGTGACAAGAGGAATAAAATCCATCCCCGTTACAGGAGGAATAAAATCCTCATGACAGGAGGAATAGAATCCATCCCCATAACATCCTCGAGACAGGAGGAATAAAATCCATCCCCGTGACAGGAGGAACAAAATCCTCATGACAGGAGGAATAAAATCCATCCCCATGACATCCTCGTGACAGGAGGAATAAAATACATCCCCGTGACAGGAGGAATAAAATCCATCCCCGTGACAGGAGGAACAAAATCCTCATGACAGGATGAATAAAATCCATCCCCATGACATCCTCGTGATAGGAGGAATGAAATCTATCCCCATGACAGGAGGAATAAAATCCATCCCCAAGACATCCTCGTGATAGGAGGAATAAAATCCATCCCCATGACAGGAAGAATAAAATACATCCCCGTGACAGGAGGAATAAAATCCATCCCCGTGACAGGAGGAACAAAATCCTCATGACAGGATGAATAAAATCCATCCCCATGACATCCTCGTGATAGGAGGAATGAAATCTATCCCCATGACAGGAGGAATAAAATCCATCCCCAAGACATCCTCGTGATAGGAGGAATAAAATCCATCCCCATGACAGGAAGAATAAAATCCATCCCCGTGACAGGAGGAATAAAATCCATCCCCGTGACAGGAAGAATAAAATCCATCCCCGTGACAGGAGGAATAAAATCCATCCCCGTGACAGGAGGAATGAAATCCATCCCCAAGATATCCTTGTGACAGGAGGAATAAAATCCATCCCCGTGACAGGAGGAATAAAATCCATCCCTGTGACAGGAGGAATAAAATCCATCCCCGTGACAACCTTGTGATAGGACGAATAAAATCCACCTCCGTGAAAGGAGGAATAAAATCCATCCTCATGACAGGAGGAATAAAATCCTGGTGACAGGAGGAATAAAATCCACACCCGTGACAACCTCGTGATAGGACGAATAAAATCCACCTCCGTGACAGGAGGAATAAAATCCATCCCCATGACATCCTCGTGATAGGAGGAATAAAATCCATCCCCATGACAGGAAGAATAAAATCCATCTCCGTGACAGGAGGAATAAAATCCATCCCCGTGACAGGAAGAATAAAATCCATCCCCGTGACAGGAGGAATAAAATCCATCCCCGTGACAGGAGGAATGAAATCCATCCCCAAGATATCCTTGTGACAGGAGGAATAAAATCCATCCCCGTGACAGGAGGAATAAAATCCATCCCTGTGACAGGAGGAATAAAATCCATCCCCGTGACAACCTTGTGATAGGACGAATAAAATCCACCTCCGTGACAGGAGGAATAAAATCCATCCTCATGACAGGAGGAATAAAATCCTGGTGACAGGAGGAATAAAATCCATCCCCGTGACAACCTCGTGATAGGACGAATAAAATCCACCTCCGTGACAGGAGGAATAAAATCCATCCTCATGACAGGAGGAATAAAATCCTTGTGACAGGAGGAATAAAATCCTCATGACAGAAGGAGTAAAATCCATCCCCGTGACAGGAGGAATAAAATCCATCCCCGTTACAGGAGGAATAAAATCCTCATGACAGGAGGAATAGAATCCATCCCCATAACATCCTCGAGACAGGAGGAATAAAATCCATCCCCGTGACAGGAGGAACAAAATCCTCATGACAGGAGGAATAAAATCCATCCCCGTGACAACCTCGTGATAGGACGAATAAAATCCACCTCCGTGACAGGAGGAATAAATTCCATCCTCATGACAGGAGGAATAAAATCCTTGTGACAGGAGGAATAAAATCCTCATGACAGAAGGAGTAAAATCCATCCCCGTGACAGGAGGAACAAAATCCATCCCTGTCACAGGAGGAATAAAATCCTCATGACAGGAGGAATAAAATCCATCACTATGACATCCTCGTGACAAGAGGAATAAAATCCATCCCCGTTACAGGAGGAATAAAATCCTCATGACAGGAGGAATAGAATCCATCCCCATAACATCCTCGAGACAGGAGGAATAAAATCCATCCCCGTGACAGGAGGAACAAAATCCTCATGACAGGAGGAATAAAATCCATCCCCATGACATCCTCGTGACAGGAGGAATAAAATACATCCCCGTGACAGGAGGAATAAAATCCATCCCCGTGACAGGAGGAACAAAATCCTCATGACAGGATGAATAAAATCCATCCCCATGACATCCTCGTGATAGGAGGAATGAAATCTATCCCCATGACAGGAGGAATAAAATCCATCCCCAAGACATCCTCGTGATAGGAGGAATAAAATCCATCCCCATGACAGGAAGAATAAAATACATCCCCGTGACAGGAGGAATAAAATCCATCCCCGTGACAGGAGGAACAAAATCCTCATGACAGGATGAATAAAATCCATCCCCATGACATCCTCGTGATAGGAGGAATGAAATCTATCCCCATGACAGGAGGAATAAAATCCATCCCCAAGACATCCTCGTGATAGGAGGAATAAAATCCATCCCCATGACAGGAAGAATAAAATCCATCCCCGTGACAGGAGGAATAAAATCCATCCCCGTGACAGGAAGAATAAAATCCATCCCCGTGACAGGAGGAATAAAATCCATCCCCGTGACAGGAGGAATGAAATCCATCCCCAAGATATCCTTGTGACAGGAGGAATAAAATCCATCCCCGTGACAGGAGGAATAAAATCCATCCCTGTGACAGGAGGAATAAAATCCATCCCCGTGACAACCTTGTGATAGGACGAATAAAATCCACCTCCGTGAAAGGAGGAATAAAATCCATCCTCATGACAGGAGGAATAAAATCCTGGTGACAGGAGGAATAAAATCCACACCCGTGACAACCTCGTGATAGGACGAATAAAATCCACCTCCGTGACAGGAGGAATAAAATCCATCCCCATGACATCCTCGTGATAGGAGGAATAAAATCCATCCCCATGACAGGAAGAATAAAATCCATCTCCGTGACAGGAGGAATAAAATCCATCCCCGTGACAGGAAGAATAAAATCCATCCCCGTGACAGGAGGAATAAAATCCATCCCCGTGACAGGAGGAATGAAATCCATCCCCAAGATATCCTTGTGACAGGAGGAATAAAATCCATCCCCGTGACAGGAGGAATAAAATCCATCCCTGTGACAGGAGGAATAAAATCCATCCCCGTGACAACCTTGTGATAGGACGAATAAAATCCACCTCCGTGACAGGAGGAATAAAATCCATCCTCATGACAGGAGGAATAAAATCCTGGTGACAGGAGGAATAAAATCCATCCCCGTGACAACCTCGTGATAGGACGAATAAAATCCACCTCCGTGACAGGAGGAATAAAATCCATCCTCATGACAGGAGGAATAAAATCCTTGTGACAGGAGGAATAAAATCCTCATGACAGAAGGAGTAAAATCCATCCCCGTGACAGGAGGAATAAAATCCATCCCCGTTACAGGAGGAATAAAATCCTCATGACAGGAGGAATAGAATCCATCCCCATAACATCCTCGAGACAGGAGGAATAAAATCCATCCCCGTGACAGGAGGAACAAAATCCTCATGACAGGAGGAATAAAATCCATCCCCGTGACAACCTCGTGATAGGACGAATAAAATCCACCTCCGTGACAGGAGGAATAAATTCCATCCTCATGACAGGAGGAATAAAATCCTTGTGACAGGAGGAATAAAATCCTCATGACAGAAGGAGTAAAATCCATCCCCGTGACAGGAGGAACAAAATCCATCCCTGTCACAGGAGGAATAAAATCCTCATGACAGGAGGAATAAAATCCATCACTATGACATCCTCGTGACAAGAGGAATAAAATCCATCCCCGTTACAGGAGGAATAAAATCCTCATGACAGGAGGAATAGAATCCATTCCCATAACATCCTCGAGACAGGAGGAATAAAATCCATCCCCGTGACAGGAGGAACAAAATCCTCATGACAGGAGGAATAAAATCCATCCCCATGACATCCTCGTGACAGGAGGAATAAAATACATCCCCGTGACAGGATGAATAAAATCCATCCCCGTGACAGGAGGAACAAAATCCTCATGACAGGATGAATAAAATCCATCCCCATGACATCCTCGTGATAGGAGGAATAAAATCTATCCCCATGACAGGAGGAATAAAATCCATCCCCATGACATCCTCGTGATAGGAGGAATAAAATCCATCCCCATGACAGGAAGAATAAAATCCATCTCCGTGACAGGAGGAATAAAATCCATCCCCGTGACAGGAAGAATAAAATCCATCCCCGTGACAGGAGGAATAAAATCCATCCCCGTGACAGGAGGAATGAAATCCATCCCCAAGATATCCTTGTGACAGGAGGAATAAAATCCATCCCCGTGACAGGAGGAATAAAATCCATCCCTGTGACAGGAGGAATAAAATCCATCCCCGTGACAACCTTGTGATAGGACGAATAAAATCCACCTCCGTGACAGGAGGAATAAAATCCATCCTCATGACAGGAGGAATAAAATCCTGGTGACAGGAGGAATAAAATCCATCCCCGTGACAACCTCGTGATAGGACGAATAAAATCCACCTCCGTGACAGGAGGAATAAAATCCATCCTCATGACAGGAGGAATAAAATCCTTGTGACAGGAGGAATAAAATCCTCATGACAGAAGGAGTAAAATCCATCCCCGTGACAGGAGGAATAAAATCCATCCCCGTTACAGGAGGAATAAAATCCTCATGACAGGAGGAATAGAATCCATCCCCATAACATCCTCGAGACAGGAGGAATAAAATCCATCCCCGTGACAGGAGGAACAAAATCCTCATGACAGGAGGAATAAAATCCATCCCCGTGACAACCTCGTGATAGGACGAATAAAATCCACCTCCGTGACAGGAGGAATAAAATCCATCCTCATGACAGGAGGAATAAAATCCTTGTGACAGGAGGAATAAAATCCTCATGACAGAAGGAGTAAAATCCATCCCCGTGACAGGAGGAACAAAATCCATCCCTGTCACAGGAGGAATAAAATCCTCATGACAGGAGGAATAAAATCCATCACTATGACATCCTCGTGACAAGAGGAATAAAATCCATCCCCGTTACAGGAGGAATAAAATCCTCATGACAGGAGGAATAGAATCCATCCCCATAACATCCTCGAGACAGGAGGAATAAAATCCATCCCCGTGACAGGAGGAACAAAATCCTCATGACAGGAGGAATAAAATCCATCCCCATGACATCCTCGTGACAGGAGGAATAAAATACATCCCCGTGACAGGAGGAATAAAATCCATCCCCGTGACAGGAGGAACAAAATCCTCATGACAGGATGAATAAAATCCATCCCCATGACATCCTCGTGATAGGAGGAATGAAATCTATCCCCATGACAGGAGGAATAAAATCCATCCCCAAGACATCCTCGTGATAGGAGGAATAAAATCCATCCCCATGACAGGAAGAATAAAATACATCCCCGTGACAGGAGGAATAAAATCCATCCCCGTGACAGGAGGAACAAAATCCTCATGACAGGATGAATAAAATCCATCCCCATGACATCCTCGTGATAGGAGGAATGAAATCTATCCCCATGACAGGAGGAATAAAATCCATCCCCAAGACATCCTCGTGATAGGAGGAATAAAATCCATCCCCATGACAGGAAGAATAAAATCCATCCCCGTGACAGGAGGAATAAAATCCATCCCCGTGACATGAAGAATAAAATCCATCCCCGTGACAGGAGGAATAAAATCCATCCCCGTGACAGGAGGAATGAAATCCATCCCCAAGATATCCTTGTGACAGGAGGAATAAAATCCATCCCCGTGACAGGAGGAATAAAATCCATCCCTGTGACAGGAGGAATAAAATCCATCCCCGTGACAACCTTGTGATAGGACGAATAAAATCCACCTCCGTGAAAGGAGGAATAAAATCCATCCTCATGACAGGAGGAATAAAATCCTGGTGACAGGAGGAATAAAATCCACACCCGTGACAACCTCGTGATAGGACGAATAAAATCCACCTCCGTGACAGGAGGAATAAAATCCATCCCCATGACATCCTCGTGATAGGAGGAATAAAATCCATCCCCATGACAGGAAGAATAAAATCCATCTCCGTGACAGGAGGAATAAAATCCATCCCCGTGACAGGAAGAATAAAATCCATCCCCGTGACAGGAGGAATAAAATCCATCCCCGTGACAGGAGGAATGAAATCCATCCCCAAGATATCCTTGTGACAGGAGGAATAAAATCCATCCCCGTGACAGGAGGAATAAAATCCATCCCTGTGACAGGAGGAATAAAATCCATCCCCGTGACAACCTTGTGATAGGACGAATAAAATCCACCTCCGTGACAGGAGGAATAAAATCCATCCTCATGACAGGAGGAATAAAATCCTGGTGACAGGAGGAATAAAATCCATCCCCGTGACAACCTCGTGATAGGACGAATAAAATCCACCTCCGTGACAGGAGGAATAAAATCCATCCTCATGACAGGAGGAATAAAATCCTTGTGACAGGAGGAATAAAATCCTCATGACAGAAGGAGTAAAATCCATCCCCGTGACAGGAGGAATAAAATCCATCCCCGTTACAGGAGGAATAAAATCCTCATGACAGGAGGAATAGAATCCATCCCCATAACATCCTCGAGACAGGAGGAATAAAATCCATCCCCGTGACAGGAGGAACAAAATCCTCATGACAGGAGGAATAAAATCCATCCCCGTGACAACCTCGTGATAGGACGAATAAAATCCACCTCCGTGACAGGAGGAATAAATTCCATCCTCATGACAGGAGGAATAAAATCCTTGTGACAGGAGGAATAAAATCCTCATGACAGAAGGAGTAAAATCCATCCCCGTGACAGGAGGAACAAAATCCATCCCTGTCACAGGAGGAATAAAATCCTCATGACAGGAGGAATAAAATCCATCACTATGACATCCTCGTGACAAGAGGAATAAAATCCATCCCCGTTACAGGAGGAATAAAATCCTCATGACAGGAGGAATAGAATCCATCCCCATAACATCCTCGAGACAGGAGGAATAAAATCCATCCCCGTGACAGGAGGAACAAAATCCTCATGACAGGAGGAATAAAATCCATCCCCATGACATCCTCGTGACAGGAGGAATAAAATACATCCCCGTGACAGGAGGAATAAAATCCATCCCCGTGACAGGAGGAACAAAATCCTCATGACAGGATGAATAAAATCCATCCCCATGACATCCTCGTGATAGGAGGAATGAAATCTATCCCCATGACAGGAGGAATAAAATCCATCCCCAAGACATCCTCGTGATAGGAGGAATAAAATCCATCCCCATGACAGGAAGAATAAAATACATCCCCGTGACAGGAGGAATAAAATCCATCCCCGTGACAGGAGGAACAAAATCCTCATGACAGGATGAATAAAATCCATCCCCATGACATCCTCGTGATAGGAGGAATGAAATCTATCCCCATGACAGGAGGAATAAAATCCATCCCCAAGACATCCTCGTGATAGGAGGAATAAAATCCATCCCCATGACAGGAAGAATAAAATCCATCCCCGTGACAGGAGGAATAAAATCCATCCCCGTGACAGGAAGAATAAAATCCATCCCCGTGACAGGAGGAATAAAATCCATCCCCGTGACAGGAGGAATGAAATCCATCCCCAAGATATCCTTGTGACAGGAGGAATAAAATCCATCCCCGTGACAGGAGGAATAAAATCCATCCCTGTGACAGGAGGAATAAAATCCATCCCCGTGACAACCTTGTGATAGGACGAATAAAATCCACCTCCGTGAAAGGAGGAATAAAATCCATCCTCATGACAGGAGGAATAAAATCCTGGTGACAGGAGGAATAAAATCCACACCCGTGACAACCTCGTGATAGGACGAATAAAATCCACCTCCGTGACAGGAGGAATAAAATCCATCCCCATGACATCCTCGTGATAGGAGGAATAAAATCCATCCCCATGACAGGAAGAATAAAATCCATCTCCGTGACAGGAGGAATAAAATCCATCCCCGTGACAGGAAGAATAAAATCCATCCCCGTGACAGGAGGAATAAAATCCATCCCCGTGACAGGAGGAATGAAATCCATCCCCAAGATATCCTTGTGACAGGAGGAATAAAATCCATCCCCGTGACAGGAGGAATAAAATCCATCCCTGTGACAGGAGGAATAAAATCCATCCCCGTGACAACCTTGTGATAGGACGAATAAAATCCACCTCCGTGACAGGAGGAATAAAATCCATCCTCATGACAGGAGGAATAAAATCCTGGTGACAGGAGGAATAAAATCCATCCCCGTGACAACCTCGTGATAGGACGAATAAAATCCACCTCCGTGACAGGAGGAATAAAATCCATCCTCATGACAGGAGGAATAAAATCCTTGTGACAGGAGGAATAAAATCCTCATGACAGAAGGAGTAAAATCCATCCCCGTGACAGGAGGAATAAAATCCATCCCCGTTACAGGAGGAATAAAATCCTCATGACAGGAGGAATAGAATCCATCCCCATAACATCCTCGAGACAGGAGGAATAAAATCCATCCCCGTGACAGGAGGAACAAAATCCTCATGACAGGAGGAATAAAATCCATCCCCGTGACAACCTCGTGATAGGACGAATAAAATCCACCTCCGTGACAGGAGGAATAAATTCCATCCTCATGACAGGAGGAATAAAATCCTTGTGACAGGAGGAATAAAATCCTCATGACAGAAGGAGTAAAATCCATCCCCGTGACAGGAGGAACAAAATCCATCCCTGTCACAGGAGGAATAAAATCCTCATGACAGGAGGAATAAAATCCATCACTATGACATCCTCGTGACAAGAGGAATAAAATCCATCCCCGTTACAGGAGGAATAAAATCCTCATGACAGGAGGAATAGAATCCATTCCCATAACATCCTCGAGACAGGAGGAATAAAATCCATCCCCGTGACAGGAGGAACAAAATCCTCATGACAGGAGGAATAAAATCCATCCCCATGACATCCTCGTGACAGGAGGAATAAAATACATCCCCGTGACAGGATGAATAAAATCCATCCCCGTGACAGGAGGAACAAAATCCTCATGACAGGATGAATAAAATCCATCCCCATGACATCCTCGTGATAGGAGGAATAAAATCTATCCCCATGACAGGAGGAATAAAATCCATCCCCATGACATCCTCGTGATAGGAGGAATAAAATCCATCCCCATGACAGGAAGAATAAAATCCATCTCCGTGACAGGAGGAATAAAATCCATCCCCGTGACAGGAAGAATAAAATCCATCCCCGTGACAGGAGGAATAAAATCCATCCCCGTGACAGGAGGAATGAAATCCATCCCCAAGATATCCTTGTGACAGGAGGAATAAAATCCATCCCCGTGACAGGAGGAATAAAATCCATCCCTGTGACAGGAGGAATAAAATCCATCCCCGTGACAACCTTGTGATAGGACGAATAAAATCCACCTCCGTGACAGGAGGAATAAAATCCATCCTCATGACAGGAGGAATAAAATCCTGGTGACAGGAGGAATAAAATCCATCCCCGTGACAACCTCGTGATAGGACGAATAAAATCCACCTCCGTGACAGGAGGAATAAAATCCATCCTCATGACAGGAGGAATAAAATCCTTGTGACAGGAGGAATAAAATCCTCATGACAGAAGGAGTAAAATCCATCCCCGTGACAGGAGGAATAAAATCCATCCCCGTTACAGGAGGAATAAAATCCTCATGACAGGAGGAATAGAATCCATCCCCATAACATCCTCGAGACAGGAGGAATAAAATCCATCCCCGTGACAGGAGGAACAAAATCCTCATGACAGGAGGAATAAAATCCATCCCCGTGACAACCTCGTGATAGGACGAATAAAATCCACCTCCGTGACAGGAGGAATAAAATCCATCCTCATGACAGGAGGAATAAAATCCTTGTGACAGGAGGAATAAAATCCTCATGACAGAAGGAGTAAAATCCATCCCGTGACAGGAGGAATAAAATCCATCCCTGTCACAGGAGGAATAAAATCCTCATGACAGGAGGAATAAAATCCATCACTATGACATCCTCGTGACAAGAGGAATAAAATCCATCCCCGTTACAGGAGGAATAAAATCCTCATGACAGGAGGAATAGAATCCATCCCCATAACATCCTCGAGACAGGAGGAATAAAATCCATCCCCGTGACAGGAGGAACAAAATCCTCATGACAGGAGGAATAAAATCCATCCCCATGACATCCTCATGACAGGAGGAATAAAATACATCCCCGTGACAGGAGGAATAAAATCCATCCCCGTGACAGGAGGAACAAAATCCTCATGACAGGATGAATAAAATCCATCCCCATGACATCCTCGTGATAGGAGGAATGAAATCTATCCCCATGACAGGAGGAATAAAATCCATCCCCAAGACATCCTCGTGATAGGAGGAATAAAATCCATCCCCATGACAGGAAGAATAAAATCCATCCCCGTGACAGGAGGAATAAAATCCATCCCCGTGACAGGAGGAATAAAATCCATCCCCGTGACAGGAGGAATGAAATCCATCCCCAAGATATCCTTGTGACAGGAGGAATAAAATCCATCCCCGTGACAGGAGGAATAAAATCCATCCCTGTGACAGGAGGAATAAAATCCATCCCCGTGACAACCTTGTGATAGGACGAATAAAATCCACCTCCGTGAAAGGAGGAATAAAATCCATCCTCATGACAGGAGGAATAAAATCCTGGTGACAGGAGGAATAAAATCCATCCCCGTGACAACCTCGTGATAGGACGAATAAAATCCACCTCCGTGACAGGAGGAATAAAATCCATCCTCATGACAGGAGGAATAAAATCCTTGTGACAGGAGGAATAAAATCCTCATGACAGAAGGAGTAAAATCCATCCCCGTGACAGGAGGAATAAAATCCATCCCCGTTACAGGAGGAATAAAATCCTCATGACAGGAGGAATAGAATCCATCCCCATAACATCCTCGAGACAGGAGGAATAAAATCCATCCCCGTGACAGGAGGAACAAAATCCTCATGACAGGAGGAATAAAATCCATCCCCATGACATCCTCGTGACAGGAGGAATAAAATACATCCCCGTGACAGGAGGAATAAAATCCATCCCCGTGACAGGAGGAACAAAAACCTCATGACAGGAGGAATAAAATCCATCCCCATGACAACCTCGTGATAGGACGAATAAAATCCACCTCCGTGACAGGAGGAATAAAATCCATCCTCATGACAGGAGGAATAAAATCCTTGTGACAGGAGGAATAAAATCCTCATGACAGAAGGAGTAAAGTACATCCCGTGACAGGAGGAATAAAATCCATCCCTGTCACAGGAGCAATAAAATCCTCATGACAGGAGGAATAAAATCCATCAATATGACATCCTCGTGACAAGAGGAATAAAATCCATCCCCGTTACAGGAGGAATAAAATCCTCATGACAGGAGGAATAGAATCCATCCCCATAACATCCTCGAGACAGGAGGAATAAAATCCATCCCCGTGACAGGAGGAACAAAATCCTCATGACAGGAGGAATAAAATCCATCCCCATGACATCCTCGTGACAGGAGGAATAAAATACATCCCCGTGACAGGAGGAATAAAATCCATCCCCATGACATCCTCGTGATAGGAGGAATAAAATCGATCCCCATGACAGGAAGAATAAAATCCATCCCCGTGACAGGAGGAATAAAATCCATCCCCGTGACAGGAAGAATAAAATCCATCCCCGTGACAGGAGGAATAAAATCCATCCCCGTGACAGGAGGAATGAAATCCATCCCCAAGATATCCTTGTGACAGGAGGAATAAAATCCATCCCCGTGACAGGAGGAATAAAATCCATCCCTGTGACAGGAGGAATAAAATCCATCCCCGTGACAACCTTGTGATAGGACGAATAAAATCCACCTCCGTGAAAGGAGGAATAAAATCCATCCTCATGACAGGAGGAATAAAATCCTGGTGACAGGAGGAATAAAATCCATCCCCGTGACAACCTCGTGATAGGACGAATAAAATCCACCTCCGTGACAGGAGGAATAAAATCCATCCTCATGACAGGAGGAATAAAATCCTTGTGACAGGAGGAATAAAATCCTCATGACAGAAGGAGTAAAATCCATCCCCGTGACAGGAGGAATAAAATCCATCCCCGTTACAGGAGGAATAAAATCCTCATGACAGGAGGAATAGAAACCATCGCCATAACATCCTCGAGACAGGAGGAATAAAATCCATCCCCGTGACAGGAGGAACAAAATCCTCATGACAGGAGGAATAAAATCCATCCCCATGACATCCTCGTGACAGGAGGAATAAAATACATCCCCGTGACAGGAGGAATAAAATCCATCCCCGTGACAGGAGGAACAAAATCCTCATGACAGGATGAATAAAATCCATCCCCATGACATCCTCGTGATAGGAGGAATAAAATCTATCCCCATGACAGGAGGAATAAAATCCATCCCCATGACATCCTCGTGATAGGAGGAATAAAATCCATCCCCATGACAGGAAGAATAAAATCCATCCCCGTGACAGGAGGAATAAAATCCATCCCCGTGACAGGAAGAATAAAATCCATCCCCGTGACAGGAGGAATAAAATCCATCCCCGTGACAGGAGGAATGAAATCCATCCCCAAGATATCCTTGTGACAGGAGGAATAAAATCCATCCCCGTGACAGGAGGAATAAAATCCATCCCTGTGACAGGAGGAACAAAATCCTCATGACAGGAGGAATAAAATCCATCCCCATGACATCCTCGGGACAGGAGGAATAAAATCCATCCCCGTGACAGGAGGAACAAAATCCTCATGACAGGAGGAATAAAATCCATCCCCATGACATCCTCGTAATAGGAGGAATAAAATCCATCACCATGACAGGAGGAATAAAATCCATCCCCGTGAAGGGAGGAATAAAATCCATCCCCATGACAGGAGGAACAAAATCGTCATGACAGGAGGAATAAAATCCATCCCCATGACATCCTCGTGATAGGAGGAATAAAATCCATCCCCATGACAGGAAGAATAAAATCCATCCCCGTGACAGGAGGAATAAAATCCATCCCCGTGACAGGAGGAATGAAATCCATCCCCAAGATATCCTTGTGACAGGAGGAATAAAATCCATCCCCGTGACAGGAGGAATAAAATCCATCCCTGTGACAGGAGGAATAAAATCCATCCCCGTGACAACCTTGTGATAGGACGTATAAAATCCACCTCCGTGACAGGAGGAATAAAATCCATCCTCATGACAGGAGGAATAAAATCCTTGTGACAGGAGGAATAAAATCCTCATGACAGAAGGAGTAAAATCCATCCCCGTGACAGGAGGAACAAAATCCATCCCTGTCACAGGAGGAATAAAATCCTCATGACAGGAGGAATAAAATCCATCACTATGACATCCTCGTGACAAGAGGAATAAAATCCATCCCCGTTACAGGAGGAATAAAATCCTCATGACAGGAGGAATAGAATCCATTCCCATAACATCCTCGAGACAGGAGGAATAAAATCCATCCCCGTGACAGGAGGAACAAAATCCTCATGACAGGAGGAATAAAATCCATCCCCATGACATCCTCGTGACAGGAGGAATAAAATACATCCCCGTGACAGGATGAATAAAATCCATCCCCGTGACAGGAGGAACAAAATCCTCATGACAGGATGAATAAAATCCATCCCCATGACATCCTCGTGATAGGAGGAATAAAATCTATCCCCATGACAGGAGGAATAAAATCCATCCCCATGACATCCTCGTGATAGGAGGAATAAAATCCATCCCCATGACAGGAAGAATAAAATCCATCTCCGTGACAGGAGGAATAAAATCCATCCCCGTGACAGGAAGAATAAAATCCATCCCCGTGACAGGAGGAATAAAATCCATCCCCGTGACAGGAGGAATGAAATCCATCCCCAAGATATCCTTGTGACAGGAGGAATAAAATCCATCCCCGTGACAGGAGGAATAAAATCCATCCCTGTGACAGGAGGAATAAAATCCATCCCCGTGACAACCTTGTGATAGGACGAATAAAATCCACCTCCGTGACAGGAGGAATAAAATCCATCCTCATGACAGGAGGAATAAAATCCTGGTGACAGGAGGAATAAAATCCATCCCCGTGACAACCTCGTGATAGGACGAATAAAATCCACCTCCGTGACAGGAGGAATAAAATCCATCCTCATGACAGGAGGAATAAAATCCTTGTGACAGGAGGAATAAAATCCTCATGACAGAAGGAGTAAAATCCATCCCCGTGACAGGAGGAATAAAATCCATCCCCGTTACAGGAGGAATAAAATCCTCATGACAGGAGGAATAGAATCCATCCCCATAACATCCTCGAGACAGGAGGAATAAAATCCATCCCCGTGACAGGAGGAACAAAATCCTCATGACAGGAGGAATAAAATCCATCCCCGTGACAACCTCGTGATAGGACGAATAAAATCCACCTCCGTGACAGGAGGAATAAAATCCATCCTCATGACAGGAGGAATAAAATCCTTGTGACAGGAGGAATAAAATCCTCATGACAGAAGGAGTAAAATCCATCCCGTGACAGGAGGAATAAAATCCATCCCTGTCACAGGAGGAATAAAATCCTCATGACAGGAGGAATAAAATCCATCACTATGACATCCTCGTGACAAGAGGAATAAAATCCATCCCCGTTACAGGAGGAATAAAATCCTCATGACAGGAGGAATAGAATCCATCCCCATAACATCCTCGAGACAGGAGGAATAAAATCCATCCCCGTGACAGGAGGAACAAAATCCTCATGACAGGAGGAATAAAATCCATCCCCATGACATCCTCATGACAGGAGGAATAAAATACATCCCCGTGACAGGAGGAATAAAATCCATCCCCGTGACAGGAGGAACAAAATCCTCATGACAGGATGAATAAAATCCATCCCCATGACATCCTCGTGATAGGAGGAATGAAATCTATCCCCATGACAGGAGGAATAAAATCCATCCCCAAGACATCCTCGTGATAGGAGGAATAAAATCCATCCCCATGACAGGAAGAATAAAATCCATCCCCGTGACAGGAGGAATAAAATCCATCCCCGTGACAGGAGGAATAAAATCCATCCCCGTGACAGGAGGAATGAAATCCATCCCCAAGATATCCTTGTGACAGGAGGAATAAAATCCATCCCCGTGACAGGAGGAATAAAATCCATCCCTGTGACAGGAGGAATAAAATCCATCCCCGTGACAACCTTGTGATAGGACGAATAAAATCCACCTCCGTGAAAGGAGGAATAAAATCCATCCTCATGACAGGAGGAATAAAATCCTGGTGACAGGAGGAATAAAATCCATCCCCGTGACAACCTCGTGATAGGACGAATAAAATCCACCTCCGTGACAGGAGGAATAAAATCCATCCTCATGACAGGAGGAATAAAATCCTTGTGACAGGAGGAATAAAATCCTCATGACAGAAGGAGTAAAATCCATCCCCGTGACAGGAGGAATAAAATCCATCCCCGTTACAGGAGGAATAAAATCCTCATGACAGGAGGAATAGAATCCATCCCCATAACATCCTCGAGACAGGAGGAATAAAATCCATCCCCGTGACAGGAGGAACAAAATCCTCATGACAGGAGGAATAAAATCCATCCCCATGACATCCTCGTGACAGGAGGAATAAAATACATCCCCGTGACAGGAGGAATAAAATCCATCCCCGTGACAGGAGGAACAAAAACCTCATGACAGGAGGAATAAAATCCATCCCCATGACAACCTCGTGATAGGACGAATAAAATCCACCTCCGTGACAGGAGGAATAAAATCCATCCTCATGACAGGAGGAATAAAATCCTTGTGACAGGAGGAATAAAATCCTCATGACAGAAGGAGTAAAGTACATCCCGTGACAGGAGGAATAAAATCCATCCCTGTCACAGGAGCAATAAAATCCTCATGACAGGAGGAATAAAATCCATCAATATGACATCCTCGTGACAAGAGGAATAAAATCCATCCCCGTTACAGGAGGAATAAAATCCTCATGACAGGAGGAATAGAATCCATCCCCATAACATCCTCGAGACAGGAGGAATAAAATCCATCCCCGTGACAGGAGGAACAAAATCCTCATGACAGGAGGAATAAAATCCATCCCCATGACATCCTCGTGACAGGAGGAATAAAATACATCCCCGTGACAGGAGGAATAAAATCCATCCCCATGACATCCTCGTGATAGGAGGAATAAAATCGATCCCCATGACAGGAAGAATAAAATCCATCCCCGTGACAGGAGGAATAAAATCCATCCCCGTGACAGGAAGAATAAAATCCATCCCCGTGACAGGAGGAATAAAATCCATCCCCGTGACAGGAGGAATGAAATCCATCCCCAAGATATCCTTGTGACAGGAGGAATAAAATCCATCCCCGTGACAGGAGGAATAAAATCCATCCCTGTGACAGGAGGAATAAAATCCATCCCCGTGACAACCTTGTGATAGGACGAATAAAATCCACCTCCGTGAAAGGAGGAATAAAATCCATCCTCATGACAGGAGGAATAAAATCCTGGTGACAGGAGGAATAAAATCCATCCCCGTGACAACCTCGTGATAGGACGAATAAAATCCACCTCCGTGACAGGAGGAATAAAATCCATCCTCATGACAGGAGGAATAAAATCCTTGTGACAGGAGGAATAAAATCCTCATGACAGAAGGAGTAAAATCCATCCCCGTGACAGGAGGAATAAAATCCATCCCCGTTACAGGAGGAATAAAATCCTCATGACAGGAGGAATAGAATCCATCGCCATAACATCCTCGAGACAGGAGGAATAAAATCCATCCCCGTGACAGGAGGAACAAAATCCTCATGACAGGAGGAATAAAATCCATCCCCATGACATCCTCGTGACAGGAGGAATAAAATACATCCCCGTGACAGGAGGAATAAAATCCATCCCCATGACATCCTCGTGATAGGAGGAATAAAATCTATCCCCATGACAGGAGGAATAAAATCCATCCCCATGACATCCTCGTGATAGGAGGAATAAAATCCATCCCCATGACAGGAAGAATAAAATCCATCCCCGTGACAGGAGGAATAAAATCCATCCCCGTGACAGGAAGAATAAAATCCATCCCCGTGACAGGATGAATAAAATCCATCCCCGTGACAGGAGGAATGAAATCCATCCCCAAGATATCCTTGTGACAGGAGGAATAAAATCCATCCCCGTGACAGGAGGAATAAAATCCATCCCTGTGACAGGAGGAACAAAATCCTCATGACAGGAGGAATAAAATCCATCCCCATGACATCCTCGTGACAGGAGGAATAAAATCCATCCCCGTGACAGGAGGAACAAAATCCTCATGACAGGAGGAATAAAATCCATCCCCATGACATCCTCGTAATAGGAGGAATAAAATCCATCACCATGACAGGAGGAATAAAATCCATCCCCGTGAAGGGAGGAATAAAATCCATCCCCATGACAGGAGGAACAAAATCGTCATGACAGGTGGAATAAAATCCATCCCCATGACATCCTCGTGATAGGAGGAATAAAATCCATCCCCATGACAGGAAGAATAAAATCCATCCCCGTGACAGGAGGAATAAAATCCATCCCCGTGACAGGAGGAATGAAATCCATCCCCAAGATATCCTTGTGACAGGAGGAATAAAATCCATCCCCGTGACAGGAGGAATAAAATCCATCCCTGTGACAGGAGGAATAAAATCCATCCCCGTGACAACCTTGTGATAGGACGTATAAAATCCACCTCCGTGACAGGAGGAATAAAATCCATCCTCATGACAGGAGGAATAAAATCCTGGTGACAGGAGGAATAAAATCCATCCCCGTGACAACCTCGTGATAGGACGAATAAAATCCACCTCCGTGACAGGAGGAATAAAATCCATCCTCATGACAGGAGGAATAAAATCCTTGTGACAGGAGGAATAAAATCCTCATGACAGAAGGAGTAAAATCCATCCCCGTGACAGGAGGAATAAAATCCATCCCCGTTACAGGAGGAATAAAATCCTCATTACAGGAGGAATAGAATCCATCCCCATAACATCCTCGAGACAGGAGGAATAAAATCCATCCCCGTGATAGGAGGAACAAAATCCTCATGACAGGAGGAATAAAATCCATCCCCGTGACAACCTCGTGATAGGACGAATAAAATCCACCTCCGTGACAGGAGGAATAAATTCCATCCTCATGACAGGAGGAATAAAATCCTTGTGACAGGAGGAATAAAATCCTCATGACAGAAGGAGTAAAATCCATCCCCGTGACAGGAGGAATAAAATCCATCCCTGTCACAGGAGGAATAAAATCCTCATGACAGGAGGAATAAAATCCATCACTATGACATCCTCGTGACAAGAGGAATAAAATCCATCCCCGTTACAGGAGGAATAAAATCCTCATGACAGGAGGAATAGAATCCATCCCCAAAACATCCTCGAGACAGGAGGAATAAAATCCATCCCCGTGACAGGAGGAACAAAATCCTCATGACAGGAGGAATAAAATCCATCCCCATGACATCCTCGTGACAGGAGGAATAAAATACATCCCCGTGACAGGAGGAATAAAATCCATCCCCGTGACAGGAGGAATAAAATCCATCCCCGTGACAGGAAGAATAAAATCCATCCCCGTGACAGGAGGAATAAAATCCATCCCCGTGACAGGAGGAATGAAATCCATCCCCAAGATATCCTTGTGACAGGAGGAATAAAATCCATCCCCGTGACAGGAGGAATAAAATCCATCCCCGTGACAGGAAGAATAAAATCCATCCCCGTGACAGGAGGAATAAAATCCATCCCCGTGACAGGAGGAATGAAATCCATCCCCAAGATATCCTTGTGACAGGAGGAATAAAATCCATCCCCGTGACAGGAGGAATAAAATCCATCCCCGTTACAGGAGGAATAAAATCCTCATTACAGGAGGAATAGAATCCATCCCCATAACATCCTCGAGACAGGAGGAATAAAATCCATCCCCGTGACAGGAGGAACAAAATCCTCATGACAGGAGGAATAAAATCCATCCCCGTGACAACCTCGTGATAGGACGAATAAAATCCACCTCCGTGACAGGAGGAATAAAATCCATCCTCATGACAGGAGGAATAAAATCCTTGTGACAGGAGGAATAAAATCCTCATGACAGAAGGTGTAAAATCCATCCCGTGACAGGAGGAATAAAATCCATCCCCGTGACAGGAGGAATGAAATCCATCCCCAAGATATCCTTGTGACAGGAGGAATAAAATCCATCCCCGTGACAGGAGGAATAAAATCCATCCCTGTGACAGGAGGAATAAAATCCATCCCCGTGACAACCTTGTGATCGGACGAATAAAATCCACCTCCGTGACAGGAGGAATAAAATCCATCCTCATGACAGGAGGAATAAAATCCTGGTGACAGGAGGAATAAAATCCATCCCCGTGACAACCTCGTGATAGGACGAATAAAATCCACCTCCGTGACAGGAGGAATAAAATCCATCCTCATGACAGGAGGAATGAAATCCTTGTGACAGGAGGAATAAAATCCTCATGACAGAAGGAGTAAAATCCATCCCCGTGACAGGAGGAATAAAATCCATCCCCGTTACAGGAGGAATAAAATCCTCATTACAGGAGGAATAGAATCCATCCCCATAACATCCTCGAGACAGGAGGAATAAAATCCATCCCCGTGATAGGAGGAACAAAATCCTCATGACAGGAGGAATAAAATCCATCCCCGTGACAACCTCGTGATAGGACGAATAAAATCCACCTCCGTGACAGGAGGAATAAATTCCATCCTCATGACAGGAGGAATAAAATCCTTGTGACAGGAGGAATAAAATCCTCATGACAGAAGGAGTAAAATCCATCCCGGTGACAGGAGGAATAAAATCCATCCCCGTTACAGGAGGAATAAAATCCTCATGACAGGAGGAATAGAATCCATCCCCATAACATCCTCGAGACAGGAGGAATAAAATCCATCCCCGTGACAGGAGGAACAAAATCCTCATGACAGGAGGAATAAAATCCATCCCCATGACATCCTCGTGACAGGAGGAATAAAATACATCCCCGTGACAGGAGGAATAAAATCCATCCCCGTGACAGGAGGAACAAAATCCTCATGACAGGATGAATAAAATCCATCCCCATGACATCCTCGTGATAGGAGGAATAAAATCTATCCCCATGACAGGAGGAATAAAATCCATCCCCATGACATCCTCGTGATAGGAGGAATAAAATCCATCCCCATGACAGGAAGAATGAAATCCATCCCCGTGACAGGAGGAATAAAATCCATCCCCGTGACAGGAAGAATAAAATCCATCCCCGTGACAGGAGGAATAAAATCCATCCCCGTGACAGGAGGAATGAAATCCATCCCCAAGATATCCTTGTGACAGGAGGAATAAAATCCATCCCCGTGACAGGAGGAATAAAATCCATCCCTGTGACAGGAGGAATAAAATCCATCCCCGTGACAACCTTGTGATAGGACGAATAAAATCCACCTCCGTGACAGGAGGAATAAAATCCATCCCCGTGACAACCTCGTGATAGGACGAATAAAATCCACCTCCGTGACAGGAGGAATAAAATCCATCCTCATGACAGGAGGAATAAAATCCTTGTGACAGGAGGAATAAAATCCTCATGACAGAAGGAGTAAAATCCATCCCCGTGACAGGAGGAATAAAATCCATCCCCGTTACAGGAGGAATAAAATCCTCATGACAGGAGGAATAGAATCCATCCCCATAACATCCTCGAGACAGGAGGAATAAAATCCATCCCCGTGACAGGAGGAACAAAATCCTCATGACAGGAGGAATAAAATCCATCCCCGTGACAACCTCGTGATAGGACGAATAAAATCCACCTCCGTGACAGGAGGAATAAAATCCATCCTCATGACAGGAGGAATAAAATCCTTGTGACAGGAGGAATAAAATCCTCATGACAGAAGGAGTAAAATCCATCCCGTGACAGGAGGAATAAAATCCATCCCTGTCACAGGAGGAATAAAATCCTCATGACAGGAGGAATAAAATCCATCACTATGACATCCTCGTGACAAGAGGAATAAAATCCATCCCCGTTACAGGAGGAATAAAATCCTCATGACAGGAGGAATAGAATCCATCCCCATAACATCCTCGAGACAGGAGGAATAAAATCCATCCCCGTGACAGGAGGAACAAAATCCTCATGACAGGATGAATAAAATCCATCCCCATGACATCCTCGTGATAGGAGGAATGAAATCTATCCCCATGACAGGAGGAATAAAATCCATCCCCATGACAGGAAGAATAAAATCCATCCCCGTGACAGGAGGAATAAAATGCATCCCCGTGACAGGAAGAATAAAATCCATCCCCGTGACAAGAGGAATAAAATCCATCCCCGTGACAGGGGGAATGAAATCCATCCCCAAGATATCCTTGTGACAGGAGGAATAAAATCCATCCCCGTGACAGGAGGAATAAAATCCATCCCCGTGACAGGAGGAATAAAATCCATCCACGTGACAGGAGGAATGACATCCTTGTGAAAGGAGGAATAAAATCCATCCCCATGACATCCTCGTGATAGGAGGAATAAAATCTATCCCCATGACAGGAGGAATAAATTCCATCCCCATGACATCCTCGTGATAGGAGGAATAAACTCCATCCCCATGACAGGAAGAATAAAATCCATCCCCGTGACAGGAGGAATGAAATCCTCGTGACAGGAGGAATAAAATCCATCCCCAAGATATCCTTGTAACAGGAGGAATAAAATCAATCCCCGTGACAGGAGGAATAAAATCCATCCCCGTGACAGGAGGAATAAAATCCATCCTCATGACAGGTGGAATAAAATCCATCCCCATGACATCCTCGTGATAGGAGGAATAAAATCCATCCGCATGACAGGAAGAATAAAATCCATCCCTGTGACAGGAGGAATAAAATCCATCCCTGTGAGAGGAGGAATTAAATCCTCGTGACAGGAGGAATAAAATCCATCCCCGTGACAGGAGGAATAAAATCCATACCCGTGACAGGAGGAATGAAATCCTTGTGACAGGAGGAATAAAATCCACCCCGTGACAAGAGGAATAAAATCCTCGTGACAGGAGTAATAAAATCCATTCATGTGACAGGAGGGAAAAAATCCATCCTCATGACAGGAGGAAAAAAATCCTTGTGACAGGAGGAATAAAATCCTCGTGACTGGAGGAGTAAAATCCATCCCAGTGACAGGAGGAGTGAAATCCATCCCTGTTACAGGAGGAATAAAATCCTCATGACAGTAGGAATAACAGCCATCCCCGTGACAGGAGGAATAAAATCCTCGTGACAGGAGGAATTGAATCCAGCCCATGATATCCTCGCGACAGGAGGAATAAAATCCATCCTCATGACAGGAGGAATGAAATCTTCGTGACTGGAGGAATAAAATCTATCCCCGTGACAGGAGGAATAAAATCCATCCACATGGCAGGAGGAATAAAATCCTCATGACAGGAGGAATAAAATTCTTGTGACAGGAGGAATAAAATCCATCCCTGTGACAGGAGGAATAAAATCCTCTTGAGAGGAGGAATAAAATCCATCACTATGACATCCTCGTGACAGGAGGAATAAAAGCCATCCCCGTGACAGGCGGAATAAAATCCTCATGACAGGAGGAATAGAGTCCATCCCCATGACATCCTCGTGACAGGAGGAATAAAATCCATCCCTGTGACATCCTCATGACTGGAGGAATGAAATCCATCCCTGTGAGAGGTGGAATAAAATCCATCCCCATGACAGGAGGAATAAAATCCTCATGACAGGAGGAATAAATTCCATCCCCATGACATCCTCGTGACAGGAGGAATAAAATCCAGCCCCGTGACAGGTGGAATAAAATCCATCCCCGTGACAGTAGGAATAAAATTCTCGTGACAGGAGTAATAAAATCCATCCACGTGACAGGAGGAATAAAATCCATCCTCATGACAGGAGTAATAAAATCCTTGTGATAGGAGTAATAAAATCCATCCCCATGACATCCTCGTGACAGGAGTAATAAAATCCATCCCCGTGACAGGAGGAATAAAATCCTCGTGACAGGAGTAATAAAATCCATCCCCATGACATCCTCGTGACAGCAGGAATAAAGTCCATCCCCATGACATCCTCATGAGAGGAGGAATAAAATCTTTCCCCGTGACTGGAGGAATAAAATCCTCGTGAGAGGTGTAATAAAATCTATCCCCATGACATCCTCGTGCTTGGAGGAATAAACTCCATCCTTGTGACAGGAGGAATAAAATCCTCATGACAGGAGGAATAAAATCCATCACTATGACATCCTCGTGACAGGAGGAATAAAAGCCATCCCTGTGACAGGAGGAAAAAAATTCTCGTGACAGGAGGAATAAAATACATCCTATGACATCCTCGTGACAGGAGGAATAAAAGCCACCCCCGTGACAGGAGGAATAAAATCCTCGTAACAGGAGGAATAGAATCCAGCCCATGACATCCTCGCGACAGGAGGAATAAAATCCATCCTCGTGACAGGAGGAATGAAATCCTCGTGACTGGAGGAATAAAATCCATCCCTGTGACAGGAGGAATAAAATCCATCCATAATGGCAGGAGGAATAAAATCCTCATGACAGGAGGAATAAAATTCTTGTGGCAGGATGAATAAAATCCTCGTGACAGGAGGACTAAAATCCATCCCTGTGACAGGAGGAATAAAATCCACTTGACAGGAGGAATAAAATCCATCACTAGGACATCCTCGTGACAGGAGGAATAAAAGCCATCCCCGTGACAGGCGGAATAAAATCCTCATGACAGGAGGAATAGAATCCATCCCCATGACATCCTCGTGACAGAAGGAACAAAATCCATCCCTGTGACATCCTCGTGACTGGAGGAATAAAATCCACCCCTGTGAGAGGAGGAATAAAATCCATCCCCATGACAGTAGGAAAAAAATCCTCATGACAGGAGGAATAAAATCCATCCCCATGACATCCTCGTGACAGGAGGAATAAAATCCATCCCCGTGACAGGAGGAATAAAATCCATCCCCGTGACAGTAGCAATAAAATCCTCGTGACAGGTGTAATTAATACATCCATGTGACAGGAGGAATAAAATCCATCCTCATGACAGGAGGAATAAAATCCTCGTGATAGGAGTAATAAAATCCATCCCCATGACATCCTCATGACAGGAGTAATAAAATCCATCCCCGTGACAGGAGGAATAAAATCCTCGTGACAGGAGTAATAAATCCAAACATGTGACAGGAGGAATAAAATCCATCCTCATGACAGGAGGAATAAAATCCTCGTGACAGGAGTAATAAAATCCATCCCCATGACATCCTCGTGACAGTAGGAATAAAGTCCATCCCCATGACATCCTCATGAGAGGAGGAATAAAATCTTTCCCCGTGACAGGAGGAATAAAATCCTCGTGACAGGAGTAATAAAATCCATCCCCATGACATCCTCATACTTGGAGGAATAAACTCCATCCTTGTGACAGCAGGAATAAAATCCTCGTGACAGGAGGAATAAAATCCATCACTATTACATCCTCGTGAAAGGAGGAATAAAAGCCATCCCCGTGACAGGCGGAATAAAATCCTCGTGACAGGAGGAATAGAATCCATCCCCATGACATCCTTGTGACAGGAGGAATAAAATCCATCCCTGTGACATCCTCATGACTGGAGGAATGAAATCCATCCCTGTGAGAGGAGGAATAAAATCCATCCCCATGACAGGAGGAATAAAATCCTCATGACAGGAGGAATAAAATCCATTCCCATGACAGGAGGAATAAAATCCATCCCCGTGACAGGAGGAATGAAATCCATCCCCAAGATATCCTTGTGACAGGAGGAATAAAACCATCCCCGTGACAGGAGGAATAAAATCCATCCCCGTGACAGGAGGAATAAAATCCATCCCCGTGACAACCTCATGATAGGACGAATAAAATCCACCTCCGTGACAGGAGGAATAAAATCCATCCTCATGACAGGAGGAATAAAATCCTTGGGACAGGAGGAATAAAATCCATCCCCGTGACAACCTCGTGATAGGACGAATAAAATCCACCTCCGTGACAGGAGGAATAAAATCAATCCTCATGACAGGAGGAATAAAATCCTTGTGACAGGAGGAATAAAATCCATCCCTGTCACAGGAGGAATAAAATCCTCATGACAGGAGGAATAAAATCCATCAGTATGATATCCTTGTGACAGGAGGAATAAAATCCATCCCCGTTACAGGAGGAATAAAATCCTCGTGACAGGAGGAATAGAATCCATCCCCATGACATCCTCGAGACAGGAGGAATAAAATCCATCCCCGTGACAGGAGGAACAAAATCCTCATGACAGGAGGAATAAAATCCATCCCCATGACATCCTCGTGACAGGAGGAATAAAATACATCCCCGTGACAGGAGGAATAAAATCCATCCCCGTGACAGGAGGAACAAAATCCTCATGACAGGAGGAATAAAATCCATCCCCATGACATCCTCGTGACAGGAGGAATAAAATACATCCCCGTGACAGGAGGAATAAAATCCATCCCCGTGACAGGAGCAATAAAATCCATCCCCGTGACAGGAGGAATAAAATCCATCCCCGTGACAGGAGGAATGAAATCCTCATGACAGGAGGAATAAAATCCATCCCCATGACATCCTCGTGACAGGAGGAGTAAAATCCATCCCCATGACAGGAGAAATAAAATCCATCCCCATGACAGGAGGAATAAAATCCTCATGACAGGAGGAATAAAATCCATCCCCATGACATCCTCGTGATAGGAGGAATAAAATCCATCCCCATGACAGGAAGAATAAAATCCATCCCCGTGACAGGAGGAATAAAATCCATCCCCGTGACAGGAGGAATGAAATCCTCGTGACAGGAGGAATAAAATCCATCCCCAAGATATCCTTGTGACAGGAGGAATAAAATCCATCCCCGTGAGAGGAGGAATAAAATCCATCCCCGTGACAGGAGGAATAAAATCCATCCTCATGACAGGTGGAATAAAATCCTTCCCCATGACATCCTCATGATAGGAGGAATAATTTCCATCCCCATGACAGGAAGAATAAAATCCATCCCCGTGACAGGAGGAATAAAATCCATCCCCGTGACAGGAGGAATGAAATTCTCGTGACAGGAGGAATAAAATCCATCCCCAAGATATCCTTGTGACAGGAGGAATAAAATCCATCCCCGTGACAGGAGGAATAAAATCCATCCCCGTGACAGGAGGAATAAAATCCATCCCCGTGACAGGAGGAATGAAATCCTTGTGACAGGAGGAATAAAATCCATCCCCATGACAACCTCGTGATAGGACGAATAAAATCCACCTCCGTGAAAGGAGGAATAAAATCCATCCTCATGACAGGAGGAATAAAATCCATCCCCGTGACAGGAGGAACAAAATCCTCATGACAGGAGGAATAAAATCCATCCCCATGACATCCTCGTGACAAGAGGAATAAAATACATCCCCGTGACAGGAGGAATAAAATCCATCCCCGTGACAGGAGCAATAAAATCCATCCCCGTGACAGGAGGAATGAAATCCATCCCCGTGACAGGAGGAATGAAATCCTCATGACAGGAGGAATAAAATCCATCCCCATGACATCCTCGTGACAGGAGGAGTAAAATCCATCCCCATGACAGGAGGAAGAAAATCCTCGTGACAGGAGTAATAAATCCAAACATGTGACAGGAGGAATAAAATCCATCCTCATGACAGGAGGAATAAAATCCTCATGACAGGAGTAATAAAATCCATCCCCATGACATCCTCGTGACAGGAGGAATAAAGTCCATCCACATGACATCCTCATGAGAGGAGGAATAAAATCTTTCCCCGTGACAGGAGGAATAAAATCCTCGTGACAGGAGTAATAAAATCCATCCCCATGACATCCTCGTACTTGGAGGAATAAACTCCATCCTTGTGACAGTAGGAATAAAATCCTCGTGACAGGAGGAATAAAATCCATCACTATTACATCCTCATGAAAGGAGGAATAAAAGCCATCCCCGTGACAGGCGGAATAAAATCCTCGTGACAGGAGGAATAGAATCCATCCCCATGACATCCTCGTGACAGGAGGAATAAAATCCATCCCTGTGACATCCTCATGACTGGAGGAATGAAATCCATCCCTGTGAGAGGAGGAATAAAATCCATCCCCATGACAGGAGGAATAAAATCCTCATGATAGGAGGAATAAAATCCATCCCCATGACATCCTCGTGACAGGAAGAATAAAATCCATCCCCGTGACAGGAGGAATAAAATCCATCCCCGTGACAGGAGGAATGAAATCCATCCCCAAGATATCCTTGTGACAGGAGGAATAAAATCCATCCCCGTGACAGGAGGAATAAAATCCATCCCCGTGACAGGAGGAATAAAATCCATCCCCGTGACAACCTTGTGATAGGACGAATAAAATCCACCTCCGTGACAGGAGGAATAAAATTCATCCTCATGACAGGAGGAATAAAATCCTTGTGACAGGAGGAATAAAATCCATCCCCGTGACAACCTCATGATAGGACGAATAAAATCCACCTCCGTGACAGGAGGAATAAAATCCATCCTCATGACAGGAGGAATAAAATCCTTGTGACAGGAGGAATAAAATCCATCACTATGACATCCTCGTGACAGGAGGAATAAAATCCATCCCCGTTACAGCAGGAATAAAATCCGAGTGACAGGAGGAATAGAATCCATCCCCATAACATCCTCGAGACAGGAGGAATAAAATCCATCCCCGTGACAGGAGGAACAAAGTCCTCATGACAGGAGGAATAAAATCCATCCCCATGACATCCTCGTGACAGGAGGAATAAAATACATCCCCGTGACAGGAGGAATAAAATCCATCCCCGTGACAGGAGCAATAAAATCCATCCCCGTGACAGGAGGAATGAAATCCATCCCCGTGACAGGAGGAATGAAATCCTCATGACAGGAGGAATAAAATCCATCCCCATGACATCCTCGTGACAGGAGGAGTAAAATCCATCCCCATGACAGGAGAAATAAAATCCATCCCCATGACAGGAGGAATAATATCCTCATGACAGGAGGAATAAAATCCATTCCCATGACATCCTCGTGATAGGAGGAATAAAATCTATCCCCATGACAGGAGGAATAAAATCCATCCCCATGACATCTTCATGATAGGAGGAATAAAATCCATCCCCATGACAGGAAGAATGAAATCCATCCCCGTGACTGGAGGAATAAAATCCATCCCCGTGACAGGAGGAATGAAATCCTCGTGACAGGAGGAATAAATTCCATCACTATGACATCCTCGTGACAGGAGGAATAAAATCAATCCCCGTTACAGGAGGAATAAAATCCTAGTGACAGGAGGAATAGAATCCATCCCCATGACATCCTCGTGACAGGAGGAATAAAATCCATCCCTGTGACATCCTCATGACTGGAGGAATGAAATCCATCCCTGTGAGAGGAGGAATAAAATCCATCCCCATGACAGGAGGAATAAAATCCTCATGACAGGAGGAATAAAATCCATCCCCATGACATCCTCGTGACAGGAGGAATAAAATCCATCCCCGTGACAGGAGGAATAAAATCCATCCCCGTGGCAGTAGGAATAAAATTCTCGTGACAGGAGTAATAAAATCCATCCACGTGACAGGAGGAATAAAATCCATCCTCATGACAGGAGTAATAAAATCCTTGTGATAGGAGTAATAAAATCCATCCCCATGACATCCTCGTGACAGGAGTAATAAAATCCATCCCCGTGACAGGAGGAATAAAATCCTCGTGACAGGAGTAATAAAATCCATCCCCATGACATCCTCGTGACAGCAGGAATAAAGTCCATCCCCATGACATCCTCATGAGAGGAGGAATAAAATCTTTCCCCGTGACTGGAGGAATAAAATCCTCGTGAGAGGTGTAATAAAATCTATCCCCATGACATCCTCGTGCTTGGAGGAATAAACTCCATCCTTGTGACAGGAGGAATAAAACCTCGTGACAGGAGGAATAAAATCCTCGTGACAGGAGGAATTGAATCCAGCCCATGATATCCTCGTGACAGGAGGAATAAAATCCATCCTCATGACAGGAGGAATGAAATCTTCGTGACTGGAGGAATAAAATCTATCCCCGTGACAGGAGGAATAAAATCCATCCACATGGCAGGAGGAATAAAATCCTCATGACAGGAGGAATAAAATTCTTGTGACAGGAGGAATAAAATCCTCGTGACAGGAGGACTAAAATCCATCTCCGTGACAGGAGGAATAAAATCCATCCCTGTGACAGGAGGAATAAAATCCTCTTGAGAGGAGGGATAAAATCCATCACTATGACATCCTCGTGACAGGAGGAATAAAAGCCATCCCCGTGACAGGCGGAATAAAATCCTCATGACAGGAGGAATAGAGTCCATCCCCATGACATCCTCGTGACAGGAGGAATAAAATCCATCCCTGTGACATCCTCATGACTGGAGGAATGAAATCCATCCCTGTGAGAGGTGGAATAAAATCCATCCCCATGACAGGAGGAATAAAATCCTCATGACAGGAGGAATAAATTCCATCCCCATGACATCCTCGTGACAGGAGGAATAAAATCCAGCCCCGTGACAGGTGGAATAAAATCCATCCCCGTGACAGTAGGAATAAAATTCTCGTGACAGGAGTAATAAAATCCATCCACGTGACAGGAGGAATAAAATCCATCCTCATGACAGGAGTAATAAAATCCTTGTGATAGGAGTAATAAAATCCATCCCCATGACATCCTCGTGACAGGAGTAATAAAATCCATCCCCGTGACAGGAGGAATAAAATCCTCGTGACAGGAGTAATAAAATCCATCCCCATGACATCCTCGTGACAGCAGGAATAAAGTCCATCCCCATGACATCCTCATGAGAGGAGGAATAAAATCTTTCCCCGTGACTGGAGGAATAAAATCCTCGTGAGAGGTGTAATAAAATCTATCCCCATGACATCCTCGTGCTTGGAGGAATAAACTCCATCCTTGTGACAGGAGGAATAAAATCCTCATGACAGGAGGAATAAAATCCATCACTATGACATCCTCGTGACAGGAGGAATAAAAGCCATCCCTGTGACAGGAGGAAAAAAATTCTCGTGACAGGAGGAATAAAATACATCCTATGACATCCTCGTGACAGGAGGAATAAAAGCCACCCCCGTGACAGGAGGAATAAAATCCTCGTAACAGGAGGAATAGAATCCAGCCCATGACATCCTCGCGACAGGAGGAATAAAATCCATCCTCGTGACAGGAGGAATGAAATCCTCGTGACTGGAGGAATAAAATCCATCCCTGTGACAGGAGGAATAAAATCCATCCATAATGGCAGGAGGAATAAAATCCTCATGACAGGAGGAATAAAATTCTTGTGGCAGGATGAATAAAATCCTCGTGACAGGAGGACTAAAATCCATCCCTGTGACAGGAGGAATAAAATCCACTTGACAGGAGGAATAAAATCCATCACTAGGACATCCTCGTGACAGGAGGAATAAAAGCCATCCCCGTGACAGGCGGAATAAAATCCTCATGACAGGAGGAATAGAATCCATCCCCATGACATCCTCGTGACAGAAGGAACAAAATCCATCCCTGTGACATCCTCGTGACTGGAGGAATAAAATCCACCCCTGTGAGAGGAGGAATAAAATCCATCCCCATGACAGTAGGAAAAAAATCCTCATGACAGGAGGAATAAAATCCATCCCCATGACATCCTCGTGACAGGAGGAATAAAATCCATCCCCGTGACAGGAGGAATAAAATCCATCCCCGTGACAGTAGCAATAAAATCCTCGTGACAGGTGTAATTAATACATCCATGTGACAGGAGGAATAAAATCCATCCTCATGACAGGAGGAATAAAATCCTCGTGATAGGAGTAATAAAATCCATCCCCATGACATCCTCATGACAGGAGTAATAAAATCCATCCCCGTGACAGGAGGAATAAAATCCTCGTGACAGGAGTAATAAATCCAAACATGTGACAGGAGGAATAAAATCCATCCTCATGACAGGAGGAATAAAATCCTCGTGACAGGAGTAATAAAATCCATCCCCATGACATCCTCGTGACAGTAGGAATAAAGTCCATCCCCATGACATCCTCATGAGAGGAGGAATAAAATCTTTCCCCGTGACAGGAGGAATAAAATCCTCGTGACAGGAGTAATAAAATCCATCCCCATGACATCCTCATACTTGGAGGAATAAACTCCATCCTTGTGACAGCAGGAATAAAATCCTCGTGACAGGAGGAATAAAATCCATCACTATTACATCCTCGTGAAAGGAGGAATAAAAGCCATCCCCGTGACAGGCGGAATAAAATCCTCGTGACAGGAGGAATAGAATCCATCCCCATGACATCCTTGTGACAGGAGGAATAAAATCCATCCCTGTGACATCCTCATGACTGGAGGAATGAAATCCATCCCTGTGAGAGGAGGAATAAAATCCATCCCCATGACAGGAGGAATAAAATCCTCATGACAGGAGGAATAAAATCCATTCCCATGACAGGAGGAATAAAATCCATCCCCGTGACAGGAGGAATGAAATCCATCCCCAAGATATCCTTGTGACAGGAGGAATAAAACCATCCCCGTGACAGGAGGAATAAAATCCATCCCCGTGACAGGAGGAATAAAATCCATCCCCGTGACAACCTCATGATAGGACGAATAAAATCCACCTCCGTGACAGGAGGAATAAAATCCATCCTCATGACAGGAGGAATAAAATCCTTGTGACAGGAGGAATAAAATCCATCCCTGTCACAGGAGGAATAAAATCCTCATGACAGGAGGAATAAAATCCATCAGTATGATATCCTTGTGACAGGAGGAATAAAATCCATCCCCGTTACAGGAGGAATAAAATCCTCGTGACAGGAGGAATAGAATCCATCCCCATGACATCCTCGAGACAGGAGGAATAAAATCCATCCCCGTGACAGGAGGAACAAAATCCTCATGACAGGAGGAATAAAATCCATCCCCATGACATCCTCGTGACAGGAGGAATAAAATACATCCCCGTGACAGGAGGAATAAAATCCATCCCCGTGACAGGAGGAACAAAATCCTCATGACAGGAGGAATAAAATCCATCCCCATGACATCCTCGTGACAGGAGGAATAAAATACATCCCCGTGACAGGAGGAATAAAATCCATCCCCGTGACAGGAGCAATAAAATCCATCCCCGTGACAGGAGGAATAAAATCCATCCCCGTGACAGGAGGAATGAAATCCTCATGACAGGAGGAATAAAATCCATCCCCGTGACAGGAGGAACAAAATCCTCATGACAGGAGGAATAAAATCCATCCCCATGACATCCTCGTGACAAGAGGAATAAAATACATCCCCGTGACAGGAGGAATTATATCCATCCCTGTGACAGGAGCAATAAAATCCATCCCCGTGACAGGAGGAATGAAATCCATCCCCGTGACAGGAGGAATGAAATCCTCATGACAGGAGGAATAAAATCCATCCCCATGACATCCTCGTGACAGGAGGAGTAAAATCCATCCCCATGACAGGAGAAATAAAATCCATCCCCATGACAGGAGGAATAATATCCTCATGACAGGAGGAATAAAATCCATCCCCATGACATCCTCGTGATAGGAGGAATAAAATCTATCCCCATGACAGGAGGAATAAAATCCATCCCCATGACATCTTCATGATAGGAGGAATAAAATCCATCCCCATGACAGGAAGAATGAAATCCATCCCCGTGACTGGAGGAATAAAATCCATCCCCGTGACAGGAGGAATGAAATCCTCGTGACAGGAGGAATAAATTCCATCACTATGACATCCTCGTGACAGGAGGAATAAAATCAATCCCCGTTACAGGAGGAATAAAATCCTAGTGACAGGAGGAATAGAATCCATCCCCATGACATCCTCGTGACAGGAGGAATAAAATCCATCCCTGTGACATCCTCATGACTGGAGGAATGAAATCCATCCCTGTGAGAGGAGGAATAAAATCCATCCCCATGACAGGAGGAATAAAATCCTCATGACAGGAGGAATAAAATCCATCCCCATGACATCCTCGTGACAGGAGGAATAAAATCCATCCCCGTGACAGGAGGAATAAAATCCATCCCCGTGGCAGTAGGAATAAAATTCTCGTGACAGGAGTAATAAAATCCATTCATGTGACAGGAGGGAAAAAATCCATCCTCATGACAGGAGGAAAAAAATCCTTGTGACAGGAGGAATAAAATCCTCGTGACTGGAGGAGTAAAATCCATCCCAGTGACAGGAGGAGTGAAATCCATCCCTGTTACAGGAGGAATAAAATCCTCATGACAGTAGGAATAACAGCCATCCCCGTGACAGGAGGAATAAAATCCTCGTGACAGGAGGAATTGAATCCAGCCCATGATATCCTCGCGACAGGAGGAATAAAATCCATCCTCATGACAGGAGGAATGAAATCTTCGTGACTGGAGGAATAAAATCTATCCCCGTGACAGGAGGAATAAAATCCATCCACATGGCAGGAGGAATAAAATCCTCATGACAGGAGGAATAAAATTCTTGTGACAGGAGGAATAAAATCCATCCCTGTGACAGGAGGAATAAAATCCTCTTGAGAGGAGGAATAAAATCCATCACTATGACATCCTCGTGACAGGAGGAATAAAAGCCATCCCCGTGACAGGCGGAATAAAATCCTCATGACAGGAGGAATAGAGTCCATCCCCATGACATCCTCGTGACAGGAGGAATAAAATCCATCCCTGTGACATCCTCATGACTGGAGGAATGAAATCCATCCCTGTGAGAGGTGGAATAAAATCCATCCCCATGACAGGAGGAATAAAATCCTCATGACAGGAGGAATAAATTCCATCCCCATGACATCCTCGTGACAGGAGGAATAAAATCCAGCCCCGTGACAGGTGGAATAAAATCCATCCCCGTGACAGTAGGAATAAAATTCTCGTGACAGGAGTAATAAAATCCATCCACGTGACAGGAGGAATAAAATCCATCCTCATGACAGGAGTAATAAAATCCTTGTGATAGGAGTAATAAAATCCATCCCCATGACATCCTCGTGACAGGAGTAATAAAATCCATCCCCGTGACAGGAGGAATAAAATCCTCGTGACAGGAGTAATAAAATCCATCCCCATGACATCCTCGTGACAGCAGGAATAAAGTCCATCCCCATGACATCCTCATGAGAGGAGGAATAAAATCTTTCCCCGTGACTGGAGGAATAAAATCCTCGTGAGAGGTGTAATAAAATCTATCCCCATGACATCCTCGTGCTTGGAGGAATAAACTCCATCCTTGTGACAGGAGGAATAAAATCCTCATGACAGGAGGAATAAAATCCATCACTATGACATCCTCGTGACAGGAGGAATAAAAGCCATCCCTGTGACAGGAGGAAAAAAATTCTCGTGACAGGAGGAATAAAATACATCCTATGACATCCTCGTGACAGGAGGAATAAAAGCCACCCCCGTGACAGGAGGAATAAAATCCTCGTAACAGGAGGAATAGAATCCAGCCCATGACATCCTCGCGACAGGAGGAATAAAATCCATCCTCGTGACAGGAGGAATGAAATCCTCGTGACTGGAGGAATAAAATCCATCCCTGTGACAGGAGGAATAAAATCCATCCATAATGGCAGGAGGAATAAAATCCTCATGACAGGAGGAATAAAATTCTTGTGGCAGGATGAATAAAATCCTCGTGACAGGAGGACTAAAATCCATCCCTGTGACAGGAGGAATAAAATCCACTTGACAGGAGGAATAAAATCCATCACTAGGACATCCTCGTGACAGGAGGAATAAAAGCCATCCCCGTGACAGGCGGAATAAAATCCTCATGACAGGAGGAATAGAATCCATCCCCATGACATCCTCGTGACAGAAGGAACAAAATCCATCCCTGTGACATCCTCGTGACTGGAGGAATAAAATCCACCCCTGTGAGAGGAGGAATAAAATCCATCCCCATGACAGTAGGAAAAAAATCCTCATGACAGGAGGAATAAAATCCATCCCCATGACATCCTCGTGACAGGAGGAATAAAATCCATCCCCGTGACAGGAGGAATAAAATCCATCCCCGTGACAGTAGCAATAAAATCCTCGTGACAGGTGTAATTAATACATCCATGTGACAGGAGGAATAAAATCCATCCTCATGACAGGAGGAATAAAATCCTCGTGATAGGAGTAATAAAATCCATCCCCATGACATCCTCATGACAGGAGTAATAAAATCCATCCCCGTGACAGGAGGAATAAAATCCTCGTGACAGGAGTAATAAATCCAAACATGTGACAGGAGGAATAAAATCCATCCTCATGACAGGAGGAATAAAATCCTCGTGACAGGAGTAATAAAATCCATCCCCATGACATCCTCGTGACAGTAGGAATAAAGTCCATCCCCATGACATCCTCATGAGAGGAGGAATAAAATCTTTCCCCGTGACAGGAGGAATAAAATCCTCGTGACAGGAGTAATAAAATCCATCCCCATGACATCCTCATACTTGGAGGAATAAACTCCATCCTTGTGACAGCAGGAATAAAATCCTCGTGACAGGAGGAATAAAATCCATCACTATTACATCCTCGTGAAAGGAGGAATAAAAGCCATCCCCGTGACAGGCGGAATAAAATCCTCGTGACAGGAGGAATAGAATCCATCCCCATGACATCCTTGTGACAGGAGGAATAAAATCCATCCCTGTGACATCCTCATGACTGGAGGAATGAAATCCATCCCTGTGAGAGGAGGAATAAAATCCATCCCCATGACAGGAGGAATAAAATCCTCATGACAGGAGGAATAAAATCCATTCCCATGACAGGAGGAATAAAATCCATCCCCGTGACAGGAGGAATGAAATCCATCCCCAAGATATCCTTGTGACAGGAGGAATAAAACCATCCCCGTGACAGGAGGAATAAAATCCATCCCCGTGACAGGAGGAATAAAATCCATCCCCGTGACAACCTCATGATAGGACGAATAAAATCCACCTCCGTGACAGGAGGAATAAAATCCATCCTCATGACAGGAGGAATAAAATCCTTGGGACAGGAGGAATAAAATCCATCCCCGTGACAACCTCGTGATAGGACGAATAAAATCCACCTCCGTGACAGGAGGAATAAAATCAATCCTCATGACAGGAGGAATAAAATCCTTGTGACAGGAGGAATAAAATCCATCCCTGTCACAGGAGGAATAAAATCCTCATGACAGGAGGAATAAAATCCATCAGTATGATATCCTTGTGACAGGAGGAATAAAATCCATCCCCGTTACAGGAGGAATAAAATCCTCGTGACAGGAGGAATAGAATCCATCCCCATGACATCCTCGAGACAGGAGGAATAAAATCCATCCCCGTGACAGGAGGAACAAAATCCTCATGACAGGAGGAATAAAATCCATCCCCATGACATCCTCGTGACAGGAGGAATAAAATACATCCCCGTGACAGGAGGAATAAAATCCATCCCCGTGACAGGAGGAACAAAATCCTCATGACAGGAGGAATAAAATCCATCCCCATGACATCCTCGTGACAGGAGGAATAAAATACATCCCCGTGACAGGAGGAATAAAATCCATCCCCGTGACAGGAGCAATAAAATCCATCCCCGTGACAGGAGGAATAAAATCCATCCCCGTGACAGGAGGAATGAAATCCTCATGACAGGAGGAATAAAATCCATCCCCATGACATCCTCGTGACAGGAGGAGTAAAATCCATCCCCATGACAGGAGAAATAAAATCCATCCCCATGACAGGAGGAATAAAATCCTCATGACAGGAGGAATAAAATCCATCCCCATGACATCCTCGTGATAGGAGGAATAAAATCCATCCCCATGACAGGAAGAATAAAATCCATCCCCGTGACAGGAGGAATAAAATCCATCCCCGTGACAGGAGGAATGAAATCCTCGTGACAGGAGGAATAAAATCCATCCCCAAGATATCCTTGTGACAGGAGGAATAAAATCCATCCCCGTGAGAGGAGGAATAAAATCCATCCCCGTGACAGGAGGAATAAAATCCATCCTCATGACAGGTGGAATAAAATCCTTCCCCATGACATCCTCATGATAGGAGGAATAATTTCCATCCCCATGACAGGAAGAATAAAATCCATCCCCGTGACAGGAGGAATAAAATCCATCCCCGTGACAGGAGGAATGAAATTCTCGTGACAGGAGGAATAAAATCCATCCCCAAGATATCCTTGTGACAGGAGGAATAATATCCATCCCCGTGACAGGAGGAATAAAATCCATCCCCGTGACAGGAGGAATAAAATCCATCCCCGTGACAGGAGGAATGAAATCCTTGTGACAGGAGGAATAAAATCCATCCCCATGACAACCTCGTGATAGGACGAATAAAATCCACCTCCGTGAAAGGAGGAATAAAATCCATCCTCATGACAGGAGGAATAAAATCCATCCCCGTGACAGGAGGAACAAAATCCTCATGACAGGAGGAATAAAATCCATCCCCATGACATCCTCGTGACAAGAGGAATAAAATACATCCCCGTGACAGGAGGAATAAAATCCATCCCCGTGACAGGAGCAATAAAATCCATCCCCGTGACAGGAGGAATGAAATCCATCCCCGTGACAGGAGGAATGAAATCCTCATGACAGGAGGAATAAAATCCATCCCCATGACATCCTCGTGACAGGAGGAGTAAAATCCATCCCCATGACAGGAGGAAGAAAATCCTCGTGACAGGAGTAATAAATCCAAACATGTGACAGGAGGAATAAAATCCATCCTCATGACAGGAGGAATAAAATCCTCATGACAGGAGTAATAAAATCCATCCCCATGACATCCTCGTGACAGGAGGAATAAAGTCCATCCACATGACATCCTCATGAGAGGAGGAATAAAATCTTTCCCCGTGACAGGAGGAATAAAATCCTCGTGACAGGAGTAATAAAATCCATCCCCATGACATCCTCGTACTTGGAGGAATAAACTCCATCCTTGTGACAGTAGGAATAAAATCCTCGTGACAGGAGGAATAAAATCCATCACTATTACATCCTCATGAAAGGAGGAATAAAAGCCATCCCCGTGACAGGCGGAATAAAATCCTCGTGACAGGAGGAATAGAATCCATCCCCATGACATCCTCGTGACAGGAGGAATAAAATCCATCCCTGTGACATCCTCATGACTGGAGGAATGAAATCCATCCCTGTGAGAGGAGGAATAAAATCCATCCCCATGACAGGAGGAATAAAATCCTCATGATAGGAGGAATAAAATCCATCCCCATGACATCCTCGTGACAGGAAGAATAAAATCCATCCCCGTGACAGGAGGAATAAAATCCATCCCCGTGACAGGAGGAATGAAATCCATCCCCAAGATATCCTTGTGACAGGAGGAATAAAATCCATCCCCGTGACAGGAGGAATAAAATCCATCCCCGTGACAGGAGGAATAAAATCCATCCCCGTGACAACCTTGTGATAGGACGAATAAAATCCACCTCCGTGACAGGAGGAATAAAATTCATCCTCATGACAGGAGGAATAAAATCCTTGTGACAGGAGGAATAAAATCCATCCCCGTGACAACCTCATGATAGGACGAATAAAATCCACCTCCGTGACAGGAGGAATAAAATCCATCCTCATGACAGGAGGAATAAAATCCTTGTGACAGGAGGAATAAAATCCATCACTATGACATCCTCGTGACAGGAGGAATAAAATCCATCCCCGTTACAGCAGGAATAAAATCCGAGTGACAGGAGGAATAGAATCCATCCCCATAACATCCTCGAGACAGGAGGAATAAAATCCATCCCCGTGACAGGAGGAACAAAGTCCTCATGACAGGAGGAATAAAATCCATCCCCATGACATCCTCGTGACAGGAGGAATAAAATACATCCCCGTGACAGGAGGAATAAAATCCATCCCCGTGACAGGAGCAATAAAATCCATCCCCGTGACAGGAGGAATGAAATCCATCCCCGTGACAGGAGGAATGAAATCCTCATGACAGGAGGAATAAAATCCATCCCCATGACATCCTCGTGACAGGAGGAGTAAAATCCATCCCCATGACAGGAGAAATAAAATCCATCCCCATGACAGGAGGAATAATATCCTCATGACAGGAGGAATAAAATCCATTCCCATGACATCCTCGTGATAGGAGGAATAAAATCTATCCCCATGACAGGAGGAATAAAATCCATCCCCATGACATCTTCATGATAGGAGGAATAAAATCCATCCCCATGACAGGAAGAATGAAATCCATCCCCGTGACTGGAGGAATAAAATCCATCCCCGTGACAGGAGGAATGAAATCCTCGTGACAGGAGGAATAAATTCCATCACTATGACATCCTCGTGACAGGAGGAATAAAATCAATCCCCGTTACAGGAGGAATAAAATCCTAGTGACAGGAGGAATAGAATCCATCCCCATGACATCCTCGTGACAGGAGGAATAAAATCCATCCCTGTGACATCCTCATGACTGGAGGAATGAAATCCATCCCTGTGAGAGGAGGAATAAAATCCATCCCCATGACAGGAGGAATAAAATCCTCATGACAGGAGGAATAAAATCCATCCCCATGACATCCTCGTGACAGGAGGAATAAAATCCATCCCCGTGACAGGAGGAATAAAATCCATCCCCGTGGCAGTAGGAATAAAATTCTCGTGACAGGAGTAATAAAATCCATCCACGTGACAGGAGGAATAAAATCCATCCTCATGACAGGAGTAATAAAATCCTTGTGATAGGAGTAATAAAATCCATCCCCATGACATCCTCGTGACAGGAGTAATAAAATCCATCCCCGTGACAGGAGGAATAAAATCCTCGTGACAGGAGTAATAAAATCCATCCCCATGACATCCTCGTGACAGCAGGAATAAAGTCCATCCCCATGACATCCTCATGAGAGGAGGAATAAAATCTTTCCCCGTGACTGGAGGAATAAAATCCTCGTGAGAGGTGTAATAAAATCTATCCCCATGACATCCTCGTGCTTGGAGGAATAAACTCCATCCTTGTGACAGGAGGAATAAAACCTCGTGACAGGAGGAATAAAATCCTCGTGACAGGAGGAATTGAATCCAGCCCATGATATCCTCGTGACAGGAGGAATAAAATCCATCCTCATGACAGGAGGAATGAAATCTTCGTGACTGGAGGAATAAAATCTATCCCCGTGACAGGAGGAATAAAATCCATCCACATGGCAGGAGGAATAAAATCCTCATGACAGGAGGAATAAAATTCTTGTGACAGGAGGAATAAAATCCTCGTGACAGGAGGACTAAAATCCATCTCCGTGACAGGAGGAATAAAATCCATCCCTGTGACAGGAGGAATAAAATCCTCTTGAGAGGAGGGATAAAATCCATCACTATGACATCCTCGTGACAGGAGGAATAAAAGCCATCCCCGTGACAGGCGGAATAAAATCCTCATGACAGGAGGAATAGAGTCCATCCCCATGACATCCTCGTGACAGGAGGAATAAAATCCATCCCTGTGACATCCTCATGACTGGAGGAATGAAATCCATCCCTGTGAGAGGTGGAATAAAATCCATCCCCATGACAGGAGGAATAAAATCCTCATGACAGGAGGAATAAATTCCATCCCCATGACATCCTCGTGACAGGAGGAATAAAATCCAGCCCCGTGACAGGTGGAATAAAATCCATCCCCGTGACAGTAGGAATAAAATTCTCGTGACAGGAGTAATAAAATCCATCCACGTGACAGGAGGAATAAAATCCATCCTCATGACAGGAGTAATAAAATCCTTGTGATAGGAGTAATAAAATCCATCCCCATGACATCCTCGTGACAGGAGTAATAAAATCCATCCCCGTGACAGGAGGAATAAAATCCTCGTGACAGGAGTAATAAAATCCATCCCCATGACATCCTCGTGACAGCAGGAATAAAGTCCATCCCCATGACATCCTCATGAGAGGAGGAATAAAATCTTTCCCCGTGACTGGAGGAATAAAATCCTCGTGAGAGGTGTAATAAAATCTATCCCCATGACATCCTCGTGCTTGGAGGAATAAACTCCATCCTTGTGACAGGAGGAATAAAATCCTCATGACAGGAGGAATAAAATCCATCACTATGACATCCTCGTGACAGGAGGAATAAAAGCCATCCCTGTGACAGGAGGAAAAAAATTCTCGTGACAGGAGGAATAAAATACATCCTATGACATCCTCGTGACAGGAGGAATAAAAGCCACCCCCGTGACAGGAGGAATAAAATCCTCGTAACAGGAGGAATAGAATCCAGCCCATGACATCCTCGCGACAGGAGGAATAAAATCCATCCTCGTGACAGGAGGAATGAAATCCTCGTGACTGGAGGAATAAAATCCATCCCTGTGACAGGAGGAATAAAATCCATCCATAATGGCAGGAGGAATAAAATCCTCATGACAGGAGGAATAAAATTCTTGTGGCAGGATGAATAAAATCCTCGTGACAGGAGGACTAAAATCCATCCCTGTGACAGGAGGAATAAAATCCACTTGACAGGAGGAATAAAATCCATCACTAGGACATCCTCGTGACAGGAGGAATAAAAGCCATCCCCGTGACAGGCGGAATAAAATCCTCATGACAGGAGGAATAGAATCCATCCCCATGACATCCTCGTGACAGAAGGAACAAAATCCATCCCTGTGACATCCTCGTGACTGGAGGAATAAAATCCACCCCTGTGAGAGGAGGAATAAAATCCATCCCCATGACAGTAGGAAAAAAATCCTCATGACAGGAGGAATAAAATCCATCCCCATGACATCCTCGTGACAGGAGGAATAAAATCCATCCCCGTGACAGGAGGAATAAAATCCATCCCCGTGACAGTAGCAATAAAATCCTCGTGACAGGTGTAATTAATACATCCATGTGACAGGAGGAATAAAATCCATCCTCATGACAGGAGGAATAAAATCCTCGTGATAGGAGTAATAAAATCCATCCCCATGACATCCTCATGACAGGAGTAATAAAATCCATCCCCGTGACAGGAGGAATAAAATCCTCGTGACAGGAGTAATAAATCCAAACATGTGACAGGAGGAATAAAATCCATCCTCATGACAGGAGGAATAAAATCCTCGTGACAGGAGTAATAAAATCCATCCCCATGACATCCTCGTGACAGTAGGAATAAAGTCCATCCCCATGACATCCTCATGAGAGGAGGAATAAAATCTTTCCCCGTGACAGGAGGAATAAAATCCTCGTGACAGGAGTAATAAAATCCATCCCCATGACATCCTCATACTTGGAGGAATAAACTCCATCCTTGTGACAGCAGGAATAAAATCCTCGTGACAGGAGGAATAAAATCCATCACTATTACATCCTCGTGAAAGGAGGAATAAAAGCCATCCCCGTGACAGGCGGAATAAAATCCTCGTGACAGGAGGAATAGAATCCATCCCCATGACATCCTTGTGACAGGAGGAATAAAATCCATCCCTGTGACATCCTCATGACTGGAGGAATGAAATCCATCCCTGTGAGAGGAGGAATAAAATCCATCCCCATGACAGGAGGAATAAAATCCTCATGACAGGAGGAATAAAATCCATTCCCATGACAGGAGGAATAAAATCCATCCCCGTGACAGGAGGAATGAAATCCATCCCCAAGATATCCTTGTGACAGGAGGAATAAAACCATCCCCGTGACAGGAGGAATAAAATCCATCCCCGTGACAGGAGGAATAAAATCCATCCCCGTGACAACCTCATGATAGGACGAATAAAATCCACCTCCGTGACAGGAGGAATAAAATCCATCCTCATGACAGGAGGAATAAAATCCTTGTGACAGGAGGAATAAAATCCATCCCTGTCACAGGAGGAATAAAATCCTCATGACAGGAGGAATAAAATCCATCAGTATGATATCCTTGTGACAGGAGGAATAAAATCCATCCCCGTTACAGGAGGAATAAAATCCTCGTGACAGGAGGAATAGAATCCATCCCCATGACATCCTCGAGACAGGAGGAATAAAATCCATCCCCGTGACAGGAGGAACAAAATCCTCATGACAGGAGGAATAAAATCCATCCCCATGACATCCTCGTGACAGGAGGAATAAAATACATCCCCGTGACAGGAGGAATAAAATCCATCCCCGTGACAGGAGGAACAAAATCCTCATGACAGGAGGAATAAAATCCATCCCCATGACATCCTCGTGACAGGAGGAATAAAATACATCCCCGTGACAGGAGGAATAAAATCCATCCCCGTGACAGGAGCAATAAAATCCATCCCCGTGACAGGAGGAATAAAATCCATCCCCGTGACAGGAGGAATGAAATCCTCATGACAGGAGGAATAAAATCCATCCCCGTGACAGGAGGAACAAAATCCTCATGACAGGAGGAATAAAATCCATCCCCATGACATCCTCGTGACAAGAGGAATAAAATACATCCCCGTGACAGGAGGAATTATATCCATCCCTGTGACAGGAGCAATAAAATCCATCCCCGTGACAGGAGGAATGAAATCCATCCCCGTGACAGGAGGAATGAAATCCTCATGACAGGAGGAATAAAATCCATCCCCATGACATCCTCGTGACAGGAGGAGTAAAATCCATCCCCATGACAGGAGAAATAAAATCCATCCCCATGACAGGAGGAATAATATCCTCATGACAGGAGGAATAAAATCCATCCCCATGACATCCTCGTGATAGGAGGAATAAAATCTATCCCCATGACAGGAGGAATAAAATCCATCCCCATGACATCTTCATGATAGGAGGAATAAAATCCATCCCCATGACAGGAAGAATGAAATCCATCCCCGTGACTGGAGGAATAAAATCCATCCCCGTGACAGGAGGAATGAAATCCTCGTGACAGGAGGAATAAATTCCATCACTATGACATCCTCGTGACAGGAGGAATAAAATCAATCCCCGTTACAGGAGGAATAAAATCCTAGTGACAGGAGGAATAGAATCCATCCCCATGACATCCTCGTGACAGGAGGAATAAAATCCATCCCTGTGACATCCTCATGACTGGAGGAATGAAATCCATCCCTGTGAGAGGAGGAATAAAATCCATCCCCATGACAGGAGGAATAAAATCCTCATGACAGGAGGAATAAAATCCATCCCCATGACATCCTCGTGACAGGAGGAATAAAATCCATCCCCGTGACAGGAGGAATAAAATCCATCCCCGTGGCAGTAGGAATAAAATTCTCGTGACAGGAGTAATAAAATCCATCCACGTGACAGGAGGAATAAAATCCATCCTCATGACAGGAGTAATAAAATCCTTGTGATAGGAGTAATAAAATCCATCCCCATGACATCCTCGTGACAGGAGTAATAAAATCCATCCCCGTGACAGGAGGAATAAAATCCTCGTGACAGGAGTAATAAAATCCATCCCCATGACATCCTCGTGACAGCAGGAATAAAGTCCATCCCCATGACATCCTCATGAGAGGAGGAATAAAATCTTTCCCCGTGACTGGAGGAATAAAATCCTCGTGAGAGGTGTAATAAAATCTATCCCCATGACATCCTCGTGCTTGGAGGAATAAACTCCATCCTTGTGACAGGAGGAATAAAACCTCGTGACAGGAGGAATAAAATCCTCGTGACAGGAGGAATTGAATCCAGCCCATGATATCCTCGTGACAGGAGGAATAAAATCCATCCTCATGACAGGAGGAATGAAATCTTCGTGACTGGAGGAATAAAATCTATCCCCGTGACAGGAGGAATAAAATCCATCCACATGGCAGGAGGAATAAAATCCTCATGACAGGAGGAATAAAATTCTTGTGACAGGAGGAATAAAATCCTCGTGACAGGAGGACTAAAATCCATCTCCGTGACAGGAGGAATAAAATCCATCCCTGTGACAGGAGGAATAAAATCCTCTTGAGAGGAGGAATAAAATCCATCACTATGACATCCTCGTGACAGGAGGAATAAAAGCCATCCCCGTGACAGGCGGAATAAAATCCTCATGACAGGAGGAATAGAGTCCATCCCCATGACATCCTCGTGACAGGAGGAATAAAATCCATCCCTGTGACATCCTCATGACTGGAGGAATGAAATCCATCCCTGTGAGAGGTGGAATAAAATCCATCCCCATGACAGGAGGAATAAAATCCTCATGACAGGAGGAATAAATTCCATCCCCATGACATCCTCGTGACAGGAGGAATAAAATCCAGCCCCGTGACAGGTGGAATAAAATCCATCCCCGTGACAGTAGGAATAAAATTCTCGTGACAGGAGTAATAAAATCCATCCACGTGACAGGAGGAATAAAATCCATCCTCATGACAGGAGTAATAAAATCCTTGTGATAGGAGTAATAAAATCCATCCCCATGACATCCTCGTGACAGGAGTAATAAAATCCATCCCCGTGACAGGAGGAATAAAATCCTCGTGACAGGAGTAATAAAATCCATCCCCATGACATCCTCGTGACAGCAGGAATAAAGTCCATCCCCATGACATCCTCATGAGAGGAGGAATAAAATCTTTCCCCGTGACTGGAGGAATAAAATCCTCGTGAGAGGTGTAATAAAATCTATCCCCATGACATCCTCGTGCTTGGAGGAATAAACTCCATCCTTGTGACAGGAGGAATAAAATCCTCATGACAGGAGGAATAAAATCCATCACTATGACATCCTCGTGACAGGAGGAATAAAAGCCATCCCTGTGACAGGAGGAAAAAAATTCTCGTGACAGGAGGAATAAAATACATCCTATGACATCCTCGTGACAGGAGGAATAAAAGCCACCCCCGTGACAGGAGGAATAAAATCCTCGTAACAGGAGGAATAGAATCCAGCCCATGACATCCTCGCGACAGGAGGAATAAAATCCATCCTCGTGACAGGAGGAATGAAATCCTCGTGACTGGAGGAATAAAATCCATCCCTGTGACAGGAGGAATAAAATCCATCCATAATGGCAGGAGGAATAAAATCCTCATGACAGGAGGAATAAAATTCTTGTGGCAGGATGAATAAAATCCTCGTGACAGGAGGACTAAAATCCATCCCTGTGACAGGAGGAATAAAATCCACTTGACAGGAGGAATAAAATCCATCACTAGGACATCCTCGTGACAGGAGGAATAAAAGCCATCCCCGTGACAGGCGGAATAAAATCCTCATGACAGGAGGAATAGAATCCATCCCCATGACATCCTCGTGACAGAAGGAACAAAATCCATCCCTGTGACATCCTCGTGACTGGAGGAATAAAATCCACCCCTGTGAGAGGAGGAATAAAATCCATCCCCATGACAGTAGGAAAAAAATCCTCATGACAGGAGGAATAAAATCCATCCCCATGACATCCTCGTGACAGGAGGAATAAAATCCATCCCCGTGACAGGAGGAATAAAATCCATCCCCGTGACAGTAGCAATAAAATCCTCGTGACAGGTGTAATTAATACATCCATGTGACAGGAGGAATAAAATCCATCCTCATGACAGGAGGAATAAAATCCTCGTGATAGGAGTAATAAAATCCATCCCCATGACATCCTCATGACAGGAGTAATAAAATCCATCCCCGTGACAGGAGGAATAAAATCCTCGTGACAGGAGTAATAAATCCAAACATGTGACAGGAGGAATAAAATCCATCCTCATGACAGGAGGAATAAAATCCTCGTGACAGGAGTAATAAAATCCATCCCCATGACATCCTCGTGACAGTAGGAATAAAGTCCATCCCCATGACATCCTCATGAGAGGAGGAATAAAATCTTTCCCCGTGACAGGAGAATAAAATCCTCGTGACAGGAGTAATAAAATCCATCCCCATGACATCCTCATACTTGGAGGAATAAACTCCATCCTTGTGACAGCAGGAATAAAATCCTCGTGACAGGAGGAATAAAATCCATCACTATTACATCCTCGTGAAAGGAGGAATAAAAGCCATCCCCGTGACAGGCGGAATAAAATCCTCGTGACAGGAGGAATAGAATCCATCCCCATGACATCCTTGTGACAGGAGGAATAAAATCCATCCCTGTGACATCCTCATGACTGGAGGAATGAAATCCATCCCTGTGAGAGGAGGAATAAAATCCATCCCCATGACAGGAGGAATAAAATCCTCATGACAGGAGGAATAAAATCCATTCCCATGACAGGAGGAATAAAATCCATCCCCGTGACAGGAGGAATGAAATCCATCCCCAAGATATCCTTGTGACAGGAGGAATAAAACCATCCCCGTGACAGGAGGAATAAAATCCATCCCCGTGACAGGAGGAATAAAATCCATCCCCGTGACAACCTCATGATAGGACGAATAAAATCCACCTCCGTGACAGGAGGAATAAAATCCATCCTCATGACAGGAGGAATAAAATCCTTGTGACAGGAGGAATAAAATCCATCCCCGTGACAACCTCGTGATAGGACGAATAAAATCCACCTCCGTGACAGGAGGAATAAAATCAATCCTCATGACAGGAGGAATAAAATCCTTGTGACAGGAGGAATAAAATCCATCCCTGTCACAGGAGGAATAAAATCCTCATGACAGGAGGAATAAAATCCATCAGTATGATATCCTTGTGACAGGAGGAATAAAATCCATCCCCGTTACAGGAGGAATAAAATCCTCGTGACAGGAGGAATAGAATCCATCCCCATGACATCCTCGAGACAGGAGGAATAAAATCCATCCCCGTGACAGGAGGAACAAAATCCTCATGACAGGAGGAATAAAATCCATCCCCATGACATCCACGTGACAGGAGGAATAAAATACATCCCCGTGACAGGAGGAATAAAATCCATCCCCGTGACAGGAGGAACAAAATCCTCATGACAGGAGGAATAAAATCCATCCCCATGACATCCTCGTGACAGGAGGAATAAAATACATCCCCGTGACAGGAGGAATAAAATCCATCCCCGTGACAGGAGCAATAAAATCCATCCCCGTGACAGGAGGAATAAAATCCATCCCCGTGACAGGAGGAATGAAATCCTCATGACAGGAGGAATAAAATCCATCCCCGTGACAGGAGGAACAAAATCCTCATGACAGGAGGAATAAAATCCATCCCCATGACATCCTCGTGACAAGAGGAATAAAATACATCCCCGTGACAGGAGGAATTATATCCATCCCTGTGACAGGAGCAATAAAATCCATCCCCGTGACAGGAGGAATGAAATCCATCCCCGTGACAGGAGGAATGAAATCCTCATGACAGGAGGAATAAAATCCATCCCCATGACATCCTCGTGACAGGAGGAGTAAAATCCATCCCCATGACAGGAGAAATAAAATCCATCCCCATGACAGGAGGAATAATATCCTCATGACAGGAGGAATAAAATCCATCCCCATGACATCCTCGTGATAGGAGGAATAAAATCTATCCCCATGACAGGAGGAATAAAATCCATCCCCATGACATCTTCATGATAGGAGGAATAAAATCCATCCCCATGACAGGAAGAATGAAATCCATCCCCGTGACTGGAGGAATAAAATCCATCCCCGTGACAGGAGGAATGAAATCCTCGTGACAGGAGGAATAAATTCCATCACTATGACATCCTCGTGACAGGAGGAATAAAATCAATCCCCGTTACAGGAGGAATAAAATCCTAGTGACAGGAGGAATAGAATCCATCCCCATGACATCCTCGTGACAGGAGGAAAAAAATCCATCCCTGTGACATCCTCATGACTGGAGGAATGAAATCCATCCCTGTGAGAGGAGGAATAAAATCCATCCCCATGACAGGAGGAATAAAATCCTCATGACAGGAGGAATAAAATCCATCCCCATGACATCCTCGTGACAGGAGGAATAAAATCCATCCCCGTGACAGGAGGAATAAAATCCATCCCCGTGGCAGTAGGAATAAAATTCTCGTGACAGGAGTAATAAAATCCATCCACGTGACAGGAGGAATAAAATCCATCCTCATGACAGGAGTAATAAAATCCTTGTGATAGGAGTAATAAAATCCATCCCCATGACATCCTCGTGACAGGAGTAATAAAATCCATCCCCGTGACAGGAGGAATAAAATCCTCGTGACAGGAGTAATAAAATCCATCCCCATGACATCCTCGTGACAGCAGGAATAAAGTCCATCCCCATGACATCCTCATGAGAGGAGGAATAAAATCTTTCCCCGTGACTGGAGGAATAAAATCCTCGTGAGAGGTGTAATAAAATCTATCCCCATGACATCCTCGTGCTTGGAGGAATAAACTCCATCCTTGTGACAGGAGGAATAAAACCTCGTGACAGGAGGAATAAAATCCATCACTATGACATCCTCGTGACAGGAGGAATAAAAGCCATCCCTGTGACAGGAGGAAAAAATTCTCGTGACAGGAGGAATAAAATACATCCTATGACATCCTCGTGACAGGAGGAATAAAAGCCACCCCCGTGACAGGAGGAATAAAATCCTCGTAACAGGAGGAATAGAATCCAGCACATGACATCCTCGCGACAGGAGGAATAAAATCCATCCTCGTGACAGGAGGAATGAAATCCTCGTGACTGGAGGAATAAAATCCATCCCTGTGACAGGAGGAATAAAATCCATCCACAGGGCAGGAGGAATAAAATCCTCATGACAGGAGGAATAAAATTCTTGTGACAGGATGAATAAAATCCTCGTGACAGGAGGACTAAAATCCATCCCCGTGACAGGAGGAATAAAATCCATCCCTGTGACAGGAGGAATAAAATCCACTTGACAGGAGGAATAAAATCCATCACTAGGACATCCTCGTGACAGGAGGAATAAAATCCATCCCCGTGACAGGAGGAATGAAATTCTCGTGACAGGAGGAATAAAATCCATCCCCAAGATATCCTTGTGACAGGAGGAATAAAATCCATCCCCGTGATAGGACGAATAAAATCCACCTCCGTGACAGGAGGAATAAAATCAATCCTCATGACAGGAGGAATAAAATCCTTGTGACAGGAGGAATAAAATCCATCCCTGTCACAGGAGGAATAAAATCCTCATGACAGGAGGAATAAAATCCATCACTATGATATCCTTGTGACAGGGGAATAAAATCCATCCCCGTTACAGGAGGAATAAAATCCATCCCCGTGACAGGAGGAATGAAATCCATCCCCAAGATATCCTTGTGACAGGAGGAATAAAATCCATCCCCGTGACAGGAGGAATAAAATCCATCCCCGTGACAGGAGGAATAAAATCCATCCCCGTGACAACCTTGTGATAGGACGAATAAAATCCACCTCCGTGACAGGAGGAATAAAATCCATCCTCATGACAGGAGGAATAAAATCCTTGTGACAGGAGGAATAAAATCCATCCCCGTGACAACCTCATGATAGGACGAATAAAATCCACCTCCGTGACAGGAGGAATAAAATCCATCCTCATGACAGGAGGAATAAAATCCTTGTGACAGGAGGAATAAAATCCATCACTATGACATCCTCGTGACAGGAGGAATAAAATCCATCCCCGTTACAGCAGGAATAAAATCCGAGTGACAGGAGGAATAGAATCCATCCCCATAACATCCTCGAGACAGGAGGAATAAAATCCATCCCCGTGACAGGAGGAACAAAGTCCTCATGACAGGAGGAATAAAATCCATCCCCATGACATCCTCGTGACAGGAGGAATAAAATACATCCCCGTGACAGGAGGAATAAAATCCATCCCCGTGACAGGAGCAATAAAATCCATCCCCGTGACAGGAGGAATGAAATCCATCCCCGTGACAGGAGGAATGAAATCCTCATGACAGGAGGAATAAAATCCATCCCCATGACATCCTCGTGACAGGAGGAGTAAAATCCATCCCCATGACAGGAGAAATAAAATCCATCCCCATGACAGGAGGAATAATATCCTCATGACAGGAGGAATAAAATCCATCCCCATGACAGGAGGAATAAAATCCATCCCCATGACATCTTCATGATAGGAGGAATAAAATCCATCCCCATGACAGGAAGAATGAAATCCATCCCCGTGACTGGAGGAATAAAATCCATCCCCGTGACAGGAGGAATGAAATCCTCGTGACAGGAGGAATAAATTCCATCACTATGACATCCTCGTGACAGGAGGAATAAAATCAATCCCCGTTACAGGAGGAATAAAATCCTAGTGACAGGAGGAATAGAATCCATCCCCATGACATCCTCGTGACAGGAGGAATAAAATCCATCCCTGTGACATCCTCATGACTGGAGGAATGAAATCCATCCCTGTGAGAGGAGGAATAAAATCCATCCCCATGACAGGAGGAATAAAATCCTCATGACAGGAGGAATAAAATCCATCCCCATGACATCCTCGTGACAGGAGGAATAAAATCCATCCCCGTGACAGGAGGAATTAAATCCATCCCCGTGGCAGTAGGAATAAAATTCTCGTGACAGGAGTAATAAAATCCATCCACGTGACAGGAGGAATAAAATCCATCCTCATGACAGGAGTAATAAAATCCTTGTGATAGGAGTAATAAAATCCATCCCCATGACATCCTCGTGACAGGAGTAATAAAATCCATCCCCGTGACAGGAGGAATAAAATCCTCGTGACAGGAGTAATAAAATCCATCCCCATGACATCCTCGTGACAGCAGGAATAAAGTCCATCCCCATGACATCCTCATGAGAGGAGGAATAAAATCTTTCCCCGTGACTGGAGGAATAAAATCCTCGTGAGAGGTGTAATAAAATCTATCCCCATGACATCCTCGTGCTTGGAGGAATAAACTCCATCCTTGTGACAGGAGGAATAAAATCCTCGTGACAGGAGGAATAAAATCCATCACTATGACATCCTCGTGACAGGAGGAATAAAAGCCATCCCTGTGACAGGAGGAAAAAATTCTCGTGACAGGAGGAATAAAATACATCCTATGACATCCTCGTGACAGGAGGAATAAAAGCCACCCCCGTGACAGGAGGAATAAAATCCTCGTAACAGGAGGAATAGAATCCAGCCCATGACATCCTCGCGACAGGAGGAATAAAATCCATCCTCGTGACAGGAGGAATGAAATCCTCGTGACTGGAGGAATAAAATCCATCCCTGTGACAGGAGGAATAAAATCCATCCACAGGGCAGGAGGAATAAAATCCTCATGACAGGAGGAATAAAATTCTTGTGACAGGATGAATAAAATCCTCGTGACAGGAGGACTAAAATCCATCCCCGTGACAGGAGGAATGAAATCCATCCCTGTGACAGGAGGAATAAAATCCACTTGACAGGAGGAATAAAATCCATCACTAGGACATCCTCGTGACAGGAGGAATAAAATCCATCCCTGTGACAGGAGGAATGAAATTCTCGTGACAGGAGGAATAAAATCCATCCCCAAGATATCCTTGTGACAGGAGGAATAAAATCCATCCCCGTGACAGGAGGAATAAAATCCATCCCTGTGACAGGAGGAATAAAATCCATCCCCGTGACAGGAGGAATGAAATCCTTGTGACAGGAGGAATAAAATCCATCCCCATGACAATCTCGTGATAGGACGAATAAAATCCACCTCCGTGAAAGGAGGAGTAAAATCCATCCTCATGACAGGAGGAATAAAATCCATCCCCGTGACAGGAGGAACAAAATCCTCATGACAGGAGGAATAAAATCCATCCCCATGATATCCTCGTGACAAGAGGAATAAAATACATCCCCGTGACAGGAGGAATTATATCCATCCCTGTGACAGGAGCAATAAAATCCATCCCCGTGACAGGAGGAATGAAATCCATCCCCGTGACAGGAGGAATGAAATCCTCATGACAGGAGGAATAAAATCCATCCCCATGACATCCTCGTGACAGGAGGAGTAAAATCCATCCCCATGACAGGAGGAAGAAAATCCTCGTGACAGGAGTAATAAATCCAAACATGTGACAGGAGGAATAAAATCCATCCTCATGACAGGAGGAATAAAATCCTCATGACAGGAGTAATAAAATCCATCCCCATGACATCCTCGTGACAGGAGGAATAAAGTCCATCCACATGACATCCTCATGAGAGGAGGAATAAAATCTTTCCCCGTGACAGGAGGAATAAAATCCTCGTGACAGGAGTAATAAAATCCATCCCCATGACATCGTCGTACTTGGAGGAATAAACTCCATCCTTGTGACAGTAGGAATAAAATCCATCACTATTACATCCTCGTGAAAGGAGGAATAAAAGCCATCCCCGTGACAGGCGGAATAAAATCCTCGTGACAGGAGGAATAGAATCCATCCCCATGACATCCTTGTGACAGGAGGAATAAAATCCATCCCTGTGACATCGTCATGACTGGAGGAATGAAATCCATCCCTGTGAGAGGAGGAATAAAATCCATCCACATGGCAGGAGGAATAAAATCCTCATGACAGGAGGAATAAAATTCTTGTGGCAGGATGAATAAAATCCTCATGACAGAAGGAGTAAAATCCATCCCCGTGACAGGAGGAATAAAATCCATTCCCGTTACAGGAGGAATAAAATCCTCATGACAGGAGGAATAGAATCCATCCCCATAACATCCTCGAGACAGGAGGAATAAAATCCATCCCCGTGACAGGAGGAATGAAATCCTCATGACAGGAGGAATAAAATCCATCCCCATGACATCCTCGTGACAGGAGGAGTAAAATCCATCCCCATGACAGGAGAAATAAAATCCATCCCCATGACAGGAGGAATAAAATCCTCATGACAGGAGGAATAAAATCCATCCCCATGACATCCTCGTGATAGGAGGAATAAAATCCATCCCCATGACAGGAGGAATAATATCCTCATGACAGGAGGAATAAAATCCATCCCCATGACATCCTCGTGATAGGAGGAATAAAATCTATCCCCATGACAGGAGGAATAAAATCCATCCCCATGACATCTTCATGATAGGAGGAATAAAATCCATCCCCATGACAGGAAGAATGAAATCCATCCCCGTGACTGGAGGAATAAAATCCATCCCCGTGACAGGAGGAATGAAATCCTCGTGACAGGAGGAATAAATTCCATCACTATGACATCCTCGTGACAGGAGGAATAAAATCAATCCCCGTTACAGGAGGAATAAAATCCTAGTGACAGGAGGAATAGAATCCATCCCCATGACATCCTCGTGACAGGAGGAATAAAATCCATCCCTGTGACATCCTCATGACTGGAGGAATGAAATCCATCCCTGTGAGAGGAGGAATAAAATCCATCCCCATGACAGGAGGAATAAAATCCTCATGACAGGAGGAATAAAATCCATCCCCATGACATCCTCGTGACAGGAGGAATAAAATCCATCCCCGTGACAGGAGGAATAAAATCCATCCCCGTGGCAGTAGGAATAAAATTCTCGTGACAGGAGTAATAAAATCCATCCACGTGACAGGCGGAATAAAATCCATCCTCATGACAGGAGTAATAAAATCCTTGTGATAGGAGTAATAAAATCCATCCCCGTGACAGGAGGAATAAAATCCTCGTGACAGGAGTAATAAAATCCATCCCCATGACATCCTCGTGACAGCAGGAATAAAGTCCATCCCCATGACATCCTCATGAGAGGAGGAATAAAATCTTTCCCCGTGACTGGAGGAATAAAATCCTCGTGAGAGGTGTAATAAAATCTATCCCCATGACATCCTCGTGCTTGGAGGAATAAACTCCATCCTTGTGACAGGAGGAATAAAACCTCGTGACAGGAGGAATAAAATCCATCACTATGACATCCTCGTGACAGGAGGAATAAAAGCCATCCCTGTGACAGGAGGAAAAAATTCTCGTGACAGGAGGAATAAAATACATCCTATGACATCCTCGTGACAGGAGGAATAAAAGCCACCCCCGTGACAGGAGGAATAAAATCCTCGTAACAGGAGGAATAGAATCCAGCCCATGACATCCTCGCGACAGGAGGAATAAAATCCATCCTCGTGACAGGAGGAATGAAATCCTCGTGACTGGAGGAATAAAATCCATCCCTGTGACAGGAGGAATAAAATCCATCCACAGGGCAGGAGGAATAAAATCCTCATGACAGGAGGAATAAAATTCTTGTGACAGGATGAATAAAATCCTCGTGACAGGAGGACTAAAATCCATCCCCGTGACAGGAGGAATAAAATCCATCCCTGTGACAGGAGGAATAAAATCCACTTGACAGGAGGAATAAAATCCATCACTAGGACATCCTCGTGACAGGAGGAATAAAATCCATCCCCGTGACAGGAGGAATGAAATTCTCGTGACAGGAAGAATAAAATCCATCCCCAAGATATCCTTGTGACAGGAGGAATAAAATCCATCCCCGTGATAGGACGAATAAAATCCACCTCCGTGACAGGAGGAATAAAATCAATCCTCATGACAGGAGGAATAAAATCCTTGTGACAGGAGGAATAAAATCCATCCCTGTCACAGGAGGAATAAAATCCTCATGACAGGAGGAATAAAATCCATCACTATGATATCCTTGTGACAGGAGGAATAAAATCCATCCCCGTTACAGGAGGAATAAAATCCATCCCCGTGACAGGAGGAATGAAATCCATCCCCAAGATATCCTTGTGACAGGAGGAATAAAATCCATCCCCGTGACAGGAGGAATAAAATCCATCCCCGTGACAGGAGGAATAAAATCCATCCCCGTGACAACCTTGTGATAGGACGAATAAAATCCACCTCCGTGACAGGAGGAATAAAATCCATCCTCATGACAGGAGGAATAAAATCCTTGTGACAGGAGGAATAAAATCCATCCCCGTGACAACCTCATGATAGGACGAATAAAATCCACCTCCGTGACAGGAGGAATAAAATCCATCCTCATGACAGGAGGAATAAAATCCTTGTGACAGGAGGAATAAAATCCATCACTATGACATCCTCGTGACAGGAGGAATAAAATCCATCCCCGTTACAGCAGGAATAAAATCCGAGTGACAGGAGGAATAGAATCCATCCCCATAACATCCTCGAGACAGGAGGAATAAAATCCATCCCCGTGACAGGAGGAACAAAGTCCTCATGACAGGAGGAATAAAATCCATCCCCATGACATCCTCGTGACAGGAGGAATAAAATACATCCCCGTGACAGGAGGAATAAAATCCATCCCCGTGACAGGAGCAATAAAATCCATCCCCGTGACAGGAGGAATGAAATCCATCCCCGTGACAGGAGGAATGAAATCCTCATGACAGGAGGAATAAAATCCATCCCCATGACATCCTCGTGACAGGAGGAGTAAAATCCATCCCCATGACAGGAGAAATAAAATCCATCCCCATGACAGAAGGAATAATATCCTCATGACAGGAGGAATAAAATCCATCCCCATGACATCCTCGTGATAGGAGGAATAAAATCTATCCCCATGACAGGAGGAATAAAATCCATCCCCATGACATCTTCATGATAGGAGGAATAAAATCCATCCCCATGACAGGAAGAATGAAATCCATCCCCGTGACTGGAGGAATAAAATCCATCCCCGTGACAGGAGGAATGAAATCCTCGTGACAGGAGGAATAAATTCCATCACTATGACATCCTCGTGACAGGAGGAATAAAATCAATCCCCGTTACAGGAGGAATAAAATCCTAGTGACAGGAGGAATAGAATCCATCCCCATGACATCCTCGTGACAGGAGGAATAAAATCCATCCCTGTGACATCCTCATGACTGGAGGAATGAAATCCATCCCTGTGAGAGGAGGAATAAAATCCATCCCCATGACAGGAGGAATAAAATCCTCATGACAGGAGGAATAAAATCCATCCCCATGACATCCTCGTGACAGGAGGAATAAAATCCATCCCCGTGACAGGAGGAATAAAATCCATCCCCGTGGCAGTAGGAATAAAATTCTCGTGACAGGAGTAATAAAATCCATCCACGTGACAGGAGGAATAAAATCCATCCTCATGACAGGAGTAATAAAATCCTTGTGATAGGAGTAATAAAATCCATCCCCATGACATCCTCGTGACAGGAGTAATAAAATCCATCCCCGTGACAGGAGGAATAAAATCCTCGTGACAGGAGTAATAAAATCCATCCCCATGACATCCTCGTGACAGCAGGAATAAAGTCCATCCCCATGACATCCTCATGAGAGGAGGAATAAAATCTTTCCCCGTGACTGGAGGAATAAAATCCTCGTGAGAGGTGTAATAAAATCTATCCCCATGACATCCTCGTGCTTGGAGGAATAAACTCCATCCTTGTGACAGGAGGAATAAAATCCTCGTGACAGGAGGAATAAAATCCATCACTATGACATCCTCGTGACAGGAGGAATAAAAGCCATCCCTGTGACAGGAGGAAAAAATTCTCGTGACAGGAGGAATAAAATACATCCTATGACATCCTCGTGACAGGAGGAATAAAAGCCACCCCCGTGACAGGAGGAATAAAATCCTCGTAACAGGAGGAATAGAATCCAGCCCATGACATCCTCGCGACAGGAGGAATAAAATCCATCCTCGTGACAGGAGGAATGAAATCCTCGTGACTGGAGGAACAAAATCCATCCCTGTGACAGGAGGAATAAAATCCATCCACAGGGCAGGAGGAATAAAATCCTCATGACAGGAGGAATAAAATTCTTGTGACAGGATGAATAAAATCCTCGTGACAGGAGGACTAAAATCCATCCCCGTGACAGGAGGAATGAAATCCATCCCTGTGACAGGAGGAATAAAATCCACTTGACAGGAGGAATAAAATCCATCACTAGGACATCCTCGTGACAGGAGGAATAAAATCCATCCCCGTGACAGGAGGAATGAAATTCTCGTGACAGGAGGAATAAAATCCATCCCCAAGATATCCTTGTGACAGGAGGAATAAAATCCATCCCCGTGACAGGAGGAATAAAATCCATCCCTGTGACAGGAGGAATAAAATCCATCCCCGTGACAGGAGGAATGAAATCCTTGTGACAGGAGGAATAAAATCCATCCCCATGACAATCTCGTGATAGGACGAATAAAATCCACCTCCGTGAAAGGAGGAGTAAAATCCATCCTCATGACAGGAGGAATAAAATCCATCCCCGTGACAGGAGGAACAAAATCCTCATGACAGGAGGAATAAAATCCATCCCCATGACATCCTCGTGACAAGAGGAATAAAATACATCCCCGTGACAGGAGGAATTATATCCATCCCCGTGACAGGAGCAATAAAATCCATCCCCGTGACAGGAGGAATGAAATCCATCCCCGTGACAGGAGGAATGAAATCCTCATGACAGGAGGAATAAAATCCATCCCCATGACATCCTCGTGACAGGAGGAGTAAAATCCATCCCCATGACAGGAGGAAGAAAATCCTCGTGACAGGAGTAATAAATCCAAACATGTGACAGGAGGAATAAAATCCTCATGACAGGAGTAATAAAATCCATCCCCATGACATCCTCGTGACAGGAGGAATAAAGTCCATCCACATGACATCCTCATGAGAGGAGGAATAAAATCTTTCCCCGTGACAGGAGGAATAAAATCCTCGTGACAGGAGTAATAAAATCCATCCCCATGACATCGTTGTACTTGGAGGAATAAACTCCATCCTTGTGACAGTAGGAATAAAATCCATCACTATTACATCCTCGTGAAAGGAGGAATAAAAGCCATCCCCGTGACAGGCGGAATAAAATCCTCGTGACAGGAGGAATAGAATCCATCCCCATGACATCCTCGTGACAGGAGGAATAAAATCCATCCCTGTGACATCGTCATGACTGGAGGAATGAAATCCATCCCTGTGAGAGGAGGAATAAAATCCATCCACATGGCAGGAGGAATAAAATCCTCATGACAGGAGGAATAAAATTCTTGTGGCAGGATGAATAAAATCCTCATGACAGAAGGAGTAAAATCCATCCCCGTGACAGGAGGAATAAAATCCATTCCCGTTACAGGAGGAATAAAATCCTCATGACAGGAGGAATAGAATCCATCCCCATAACATCCTCGAGACAGGAGGAATAAAATCCATCCCCGTGACAGGAGGAACAAAATCCTCATGACAGGAGGAATAAAATCCATCCCCGTGACAACCTCGTGATAGGACGAATAAAATCCACCTCCGTGACAGGAGGAATAAAATCCATCCTCATGACAGGAGGAATAAAATCCTTGTGACAGGAGGAATAAAATCCTCATGACAGAAGGAGTAAAATCCATCCCGTGACAGGAGGAATAAAATCCATCCCTGTCACAGGAGGAATAAAATCCTCATGACAGGAGGAATAAAATCCATCACTATGACATCCTCGTGACAAGAGGAATAAAATCCATCCCCGTTACAGGAGGAATAAAATCCTCATGACAGGAGGAATAGAATCCATCCCCATAACATCCTCGAGACAGGAGGAATAAAATCCATCCCCGTGACAGGAGGAACAAAATCCTCATGACAGGAGGAATAAAATCCATCCCCATGACATCCTCGTGACAGGAGGAATAAAATACATCCCCGTGACAGGAGGAATAAAATCCATCCCCGTGACAGGAGGAATAAAATCCATCCCCGTGACAGGAAGAATAAAATCCATCCCCGTGACAGGAGGAATAAAATCCATCCCCGTGACAGGAGGAATGAAATCCATCCCCAAGATATCCTTGTGACAGGAGGAATAAAATCCATCCCCGTGACAGGAGGAATAAAATCCATCCCCGTGACAGGAGGAATAAAATCCATCCCCGTGACAACCTCATGATAGGACGAATAAAATCCACCTCCGTGACAGGAGGAATAAAATCCATCCTCATGACAGGAGGAATAAAATCCTTGTGACAGGAGGAATAAAATCCATCACTATGACATCCTCGTGACAGGAGGAATAAAGTCCATCCCCGTTACAGGAGGAATAAAATCCTAGTGGCAGGAGGAATAGAATCCATCCCCATAACATCCTCGAGACAGGAGGAATAAAATCCATTCCCTTGACAGGAGGAACAAAGTCCTCATGACAGGAGGAATAAAATCCATCCCCATGACATCCTCGTGACAGGAGGAATAAAATACATCCCCGTGACAGGAGGAATAAAATCCATCCCCGTGACAGGAGCAATAAAATCCATCCCCGTGACAGGAGGAATGAAATCCATCCCCGTGACAGGAGGAATGAAATCCTCATGACAGGAGGAATAAAATCCATCCCCATGACATCCTTGTGACAGGAGGAGTAAAATCCATCCCCATGACACTAGAAATAAAATCCATCCCCATGACAGGAGGAATAATATCCTCATGACAGGAGGAATAAAATCCATCCCCATGACATCCTCGTAATAGGAGGAATAAAATCTATCCCCATGACAGGAGGAATAAAATCCATCCCCATGACATCCTCATGATAGGAGGAATAAAATCCATCCCCATGACAGGAAGAATAAAATCCATCCCCGTGACAGGAGGAATAAAATCCATCCCCGTGACAGGAGGAATGAAATCCTCGTGCCAGGAGGAATAAATTCCATCACTATGACATCCTCGTGACCGGAGGAATAAAATCAATCCCCGTTACAGGAGGAATAAAATCCTAGTGACAGGAGGAATAGAATCCATCTCCATGACAACCTCGTGACAGGAGGAATAAAATCCATCCCTGAGACATCCTCATGACTGGAGGAATGAAATCCATCCCTGTGAGAGGAGGAATAAAATCCATCCCCATGACAGGAGGAATAAAATCCTCATGACAGGAGGAATAAAATCCATCCCCATGACATCCTCGTGACAGGAGGAATAAAATCCATCCCCGTGACAGTAGGAATAAAATTCTCGTGACAGGAGTAATAAAATCCATCCACGTGACAGGAGGAATAAAGTCCATCCTCATGACAGGAGTAATAAAATCCTTGTGATAGGAGTAATAAAATCCATCCCCATGACATCCTCGTGACAGGAGTAATAAAATCCATCCCCATGACATCCTCGTGACAGCAGGAATAAAGTCCATCCCCATGACATCCTCATGAGAGGAGGAATAAAATCTTTCCCCGTGACTGGAGGAATAAAATCCTCATGAGAGGTGTAATAAAATCTATCCCCATGACATCCTCGTGCTTGGAGGAATCAACTCCATCCTTGTGACAGGAGGAATAAAATCCTCGTGACAGGAGGAAAAAAATCCATCACTATGACATCCTCGTGACAGGAGGAATAAAAGCCATCCCTGTGACAGGAGGAAAAAATTCTCGTGACAGGAGGAATAAAATACATCCCCGTGACAGGAGGAATAAAATCCATCCCCGTGACAGGAGGAACAAAATTCCTCCTGTCACGAGGAATAAAATCCATCCCCATGACATCCTCGTGACAGGAGGAGTAAAATCCATCCCCATGACAGGAGAAATAAAATCCATCCCCATGACAGGAGGAATAAAATCCTCATGACAGGAGGAATAAAATCCATCCCCATGACATCCTCGTGACAGGAGGAATAAAATACATCCCCGTGACAGGAGGAATAAAATCCATCCCCGTGACAGGAGGAATAAAATCCATCCTCATGACAGGTGGAATAAAATCCATCCCCATGACATCCTCATGAGAGGAGGAATAAAATCCATCCCCATGACAGGAAGAATAAAATCCATCCCCGTGACAGGAGGAATAAAATCCATCCCCGTGACAGGAGGAATGAAATTCTCGTGACAGGAGGAATAAAATCCATCCCCAAGATATCCTTGTGACAGGAGGAATAAAATCCATCCCCGTGACAGGAGGAATAAAATCCATCCCCGTGACAGGAGGAATAAAATCCATCCCCGTGACGGGAGGAATGAAATCCTTGTGACAGGAGGAATAAAATCCATCCCCATGACAACCTCGTGATAGGACGAATAAAATCCACCTCCGTGAAAGGAGGAATAAAATCCATCCTCATGACAGGAGGAATAAAATCCATCCCCGTGACAGGAGGAACAAAATCCTCATGACAGGAGGAATAAAATCCATCCCCATGACATCCTCGTGACAAGAGGAATAAAATACATCCCCGTGACAGGAGGAATAAAATCCATCCCCGTGACAGGAGCAATAAAATCCATCCCCGTGACAGGAGGAATGAAATCCATCCCCGTGACGGGAGGAATGAAATCCTCATGACAGGAGGAATAAAATCCATCCCCATGACATCCTCGTGACAGGAGGAGTAAAATCCATCCCCGTGACAGGAGGAAGAAAATCCTCGTGACAGGAGTAATAAATCCAAACATGTGACAGGAGGAATAAAATCCATCCTCATGACAGGAGGAATAAAATCCTCATGACAGGAGTAATAAAATCCATCCGCATGACATCCTCGTGACAGGAGGAATAAAGTCCATCCACATGACATCCTCATGAGAGGAGGAATAAAATCTTTCCCCGTGACAGGAGGAATAAAATCCTCGTGACAGGAGTAATTAAATCCATCCCCATGACATCCTCGTACTTGGAGGAATAAACTCCATCCTTGTGACAGTAGGAATAAAATCCTCGTGACAGGAGGAATAAAATCCATCACTATTACATCCTCGTGAAAGGAGGAATAAAAGCCATCCCCGTGGCAGGCGGAATAAAATCCTCGTGACAGGAGGAATAGAATCCATCCCCAGGACATCCTCTTGACAGGAGGAATAAAATCCATCCCCAAGATATCCTTGTGATGGGAGGACTGAAATCCATCCCCGTGACAGGAGGAATAAAATCCATCCTCATGACAGGTGGAATAAAATCCATCCCCATGACATCCTCATGATAGGAGGAATAAAATCCATCCCCATGACAGGAAGAATAAAATCCATCCCCGCGACAGGAGGAATAAAATCCAATCCCGTGACAGGAGGAATGAAATCCTTGTGACAGGAGGAATAAAATCCATCCCCAAGATATCCTTGTGACAGGAGGAATAAAATCCATCCCCGTGACAGGAGGAATAAAATCCATCCCCGTGACAGGAGGAATAAAATCCATCCCGGTGACAGGTGGAATAAAATCCATCCCCGTGACAGGAGGAATAAAATCCATCTCCGTGACAGGAGGAATGAAATCCTTGTGACAGGAGGAATAAAATCCATTCCCATGACAACCTCGTGATAGGATGAATAAAATCCACCTCCATGATAGGAGGAATAAAATCTATCCTCATGACAGGAGGAATAAAATCCATCCCCGTGACAGGAGGAACAAAATCCTCATGACAGGAGGAATAAAATCGATCCCCATGACATCCTCGTGACAGGAGGAATAAAATCCATCCCCGTGACAGGAGGAATAAAATCCATCCCCGTGACAGGAGCAATAAAATCCATCCCCGTGACAGGAGGAATGAAATCCATCCCCGTGACAGGAGGAATGAAATCCTCATGACAGGGGGAATAAAATCCATCCCCATGACATCCTCGTGACAGGAGGAGTAAAATCCATCCGCATGACAGGAGGAATAAAATCCTCATGACAGGAGGAATAAAATCCATCCCCATGACATCCTCGTGACAGGAGGAATAAAATCCATCCCCGTGACAGGAGGAATAAAATCCATCCCCGTGACAGGAGGAATAAAATCCATCCCCGTGACAGGAGGAATGAAATCCTCGTGATAGGAGGAATAAAATCCATCCCCAAGATATCCTTGTGACAGGAGGAATAAAATCTATCCCCGTGAGAGGAGGAATAAAATCCATCCCCGTGACAGGAGGAATAAAATCCATCCTCATGACAGGTGGAATAAAATCCATCCCCATGACATCCTCATGATAGGAGGAATAAAATCCATCCCCATGACAGGAAGAATAAACTCCATCCCCGTGACAGGAGGAATAAAATCCATCCCCGTGACAGGAGGAGTCAAATCCTTGTGACAGGAGGAAAAAAATCCTCGTGACATGAGGAATTAAAACCATCCCTGTGACAGGAGGAATAGAATCCATCTCCATGACATCCTCATGACAGGAGGAATAAAATCCATCCCCGTGACAACCTTGTGATAGGACGAATAAAATCCACCTCCGTGACAGGAGGAATAAAATCCATCCTCATGACAGGAGGAATAAAATCCTTGTGACAGGAGGAATAAAATCCATCCACATGACATCCTCGTGACAGGAGGAATAAAATACATCCCCGTGACAGGAGGAATAAAATCCATCCCCGTGACAGGAGGAACAAAATCCATCCCCATGACATCCTCGTGACAGGAGGAATAAAATACATCCCCGTGACAGGAGGAATAAAATCCATCCCCGTGACAGGAGCAATAAAATCCATCCCCGTGACAGGAGGAATGAAATCCATCCCCGTGACAGGAGGAATAAAATCCATCCTCATGACAGGTTGAATAAAATCCATCCCCATGACATCCTCATGATAGGAGGAATAAAATCCATCCCCATGACAGGAAGAATAAAATCCATCCCCGCGACAGGAGGAATAAAATCCAATCCCGTGACAGGAGGAATGAAATCCTTGTGACAGGAGGAATAAAATCCATCCCCAAGATATCCTTGTGACAGGAGGAATAAAATCCATCCCCGTGACAGGAGGAATAAAATCCATCCCCGTGACAGGAGGAATAAAATCCATCCCGGTGACAGGTGGAATAAAATCCATTCCCGTGACAAGAGGAATAAAATCCATCTCCGTGACAGGAGGAATGAAATCCTTGTGACAGGAGGAATAAAATCCATTCCCATGACAACCTCGTGATAGGATGAATAAAATCCACCTCCATGATAGGAGGAATAAAATCTATCCTCATGACAGGAGGAATAAAATCCATCCCCGTGACAGGAGGAACAAAATCCTCATGACAGGAGGAATAAAATCGATCCCCATGACATCCTCGTGACAGGAGGAATAAAATCCATCCCCGTGACAGGAGGAATAAAATCCATCCCCGTGACAGGAGCAATAAAATCCATCCCCGTGACAGGAGGAATGAAATCCATCCCCGTGACAGGAGGAATGAAATCCTCATGACAGGGGGAATAAAATCCATCCCCATGACATCCTCGTGACAGGAGGAGTAAAATCCATCCGCATGACAGGAGGAATAAAATCCTCATGACAGGAGGAATAAAATCCATCCCCATGACATCCTCGTGACAGGAGGAATAAAATCCATCCCCGTGACAGGAGGAATAAAATCCATCCCCGTGACAGGAGGAATAAAATCCATCCCCGTGACAGGAGGAATGAAATCCTCGTGATAGGAGGAATAAAATCCATCCCCAAGATATCCTTGTGACAGGAGGAATAAAATCTATCCCCGTGAGAGGAGGAATAAAATCCATCCCCGTGACAGGAGGAATAAAATCCATCCTCATGACAGGTGGAATAAAATCCATCCCCATGACATCCTCATGATAGGAGGAATAAAATCCATCCCCATGACAGGAAGAATAAACTCCATCCCCGTGACAGGAGGAATAAAATCCATCCCCGTGACAGGAGGAGTCAAATCCTTGTGACAGGAGGAAAAAAATCCTCGTGACATGAGGAATTAAAACCATCCCTGTGACAGGAGGAATAGAATCCATCTCCATGACATCCTCATGACAGGAGGAATAAAATCCATCCCCGTGACAACCTTGTGATAGGACGAATAAAATCCACCTCCGTGACAGGAGGAATAAAATCCATCCTCATGACAGGAGGAATAAAATCCTTGTGACAGGAGGAATAAAATCCATCCACATGACATCCTCGTGACAGGAGGAATAAAATACATCCCCGCGACAGGAGGAATAAAATCCATCCCCGTGACAGGAGGAACAAAATCCATCCCCATGACATCCTCGTGACAGGAGGAATAAAATACATCCCCGTGACAGGAGGAATAAAATCCATCCCCGTGACAGGAGCAATAAAATCCATCCCCGTGACAGGAGGAATGAAATCCATCCCCGTGACAGGAGGAATGAAATCCTCATGACAGGAGGAATAAAATCCATCCCCATGACATCCTCGTGACAGGAGGAGTAAAATCCATCCCCATGACAGGAGAAATAAAATCCATCCCCATGACAGGAGGAATAATATCCTCATGACAGGAGGAATAAAATCCATCCCCATGACATCCTCGTGATAGGAGGAATAAAATCTATCCCCATGACAGGAGGAATAAAATCCATCCCCATGACATCCTCGTGATAGGAGGAATAAAATCCATCCCCATGACAGGAAGAATAAAATCCATCCCCGTGACAGGAGGAATAAAATCCATCCCCGTGACAGGAGGAATGAAATCCTCGTGCCAGGAGGAATAAAATCCATCCCCAAGATATCCTTGTGACAGGAGGAATAAAATCCATCCCCGTGACAGGAGGAATAAAATCCATCCCCGTGACAGGATGAATAAAATCCTCGTGACAGGAGTAATAAAATACATCCACGTGTCAGGAGGAATAAAATCCATCCTCATGACAGGAGGAATAAAATCCTTGTGACAGGAGGAATAAAATCCATTCTCATGACAGGAGGAATAAAATCCTTGTGACAGGAGGAATAAAATCCATCCCTGTGACATCCTCGTGACAGGAGGAATAAAATCCAGCCTCGTGACAGGAGGAATAAAATCCATCCTCTTCCCAGGAGGAATAAAATCCTCATGACAGGAGGAATAAAATCCATCCTCAAGACAAGAAGTATAGAATCCATCCTCCTGACAGGAGGAATAAAATCCACCCTCGTGACAGGAGGAATAAAATCCTTGTGACAGAGGAATAAAAACCTCGTGACAGAGGAATAAAATCCTCGTGACAGGAGGAATAAAATCCATCCCCCTGACAGGAGGAGTAAAATCCATCCCTGTGACAAGAGGAATAAAATCCTCGTGACAGGAGGAATAAAATCCATCCCCGTGACAGGAGGAATGAAATCTTCGTAACAGGAGGAATATAATCAATCCCCAAGACCACCTCATGACAGGAGTAATAAAATCCATCCCCATGACAGGAAGAATAAATCCATCCCCGTGACAGGAGGAATGAAATCCTCTTGACAAGAAGAATATAATCCTCGTAACAGGAGGAATAAGATCCTCATGACAGGAGGAATAAGATCCATCCCCGTGACCGGAGGAATGAAATCCTTGTGACAGGAGGAATAAAATCCTTCCTGTGACATCCTCGTGATAGGAGGAATAAAATCCATCCCCGTGACAGGAGGAATAAAATCCTCGTGACAGGAGTAATAAAATCCATCCACGTGACAGGAGGAATAAAATCCATCCTCATGACAGGAGGAATAAAATCCTTGTGACAGGAGTAATAAAATCCATCCCTGTGACATCCTCGTGACAGGAGGAATAAAATCCAGCCTCGTGACAGGAGGAATAAAATCCATCCTCTTCCCAGGAGGAATAAAATCCTCATGACAGGAGGAATAAAATCCATCCTCAAGACAAGAAGTATAGAATCCATCCTCCTGACAGGAGGAATAAAATCCATCCTCGTGACAGGAGGAATAAAATCCTTGTGACAGAGGAATAAAAACCTCGTGACAGAGGAATAAAACCCTCGTGACAGGAGGAATAAAATCCATCCCCCTGACAGGAGGAGTAAAATCCATCCCTGTGACAAGAGGAATAAAATCCTCGTGACAGGAGGAATAAAATCCATCCCCATGACAGGAGGCATAAAATCCATCCTCACGACAGGAGGAATAAAATCCTTGTGACAGGAGTAATAAAATCCATCCCTGTGACATCCTCATGACAGGCGGAATAAAATCCTCGTGATAGGACGAATAAGTTCCTCGGGACAGGAGGAATAAAATCCTCGTGACAGGAGGAATAAAATCCATCCCTATGACATCCCTATGACAGGAGGAATAAAATCCATCCCCATGACAGGAGGAAGAAAATCCATCCCCGTGACAGGAGGAATAAAATCCATCCCCGTGACAGGAGGAATAAAATCCTCGTGACAGGAGTAATAAAATCCATCCTCGTGACAGGAGGAATAAAATCCATCCCCGCGACAGGAGGAATGAAATCTTCGTAACAGGAGGAATATAATCAATCCCCAAGACCACCTCATGACAGGAGTAATAAAATCCATCCCCATGACAGGAGGAATAAATCCATCCCCGTGACAGGAGGAATGAAATCCTCTTGACAAGAAGAATATAATCCTCGTAACAGGAGGAATAAGATCCTCATGACAGGAGGAATAAGATCCTCGTGACAGGAGGAATAAAATCCTCGTGACAGGAGGAATAAAATCCAACCCCATGACATCCTTGTGACAGCAGGATTAAAATACATCCCCGTCTCAGCAGGAGTAAAATCTATCCCTTTGACGGGAGGTATAAAATCCTCATGACAGGAGGAATAAAATCCATCACTATGATATCCTCGTGACAGGAGGAATAAAATCCATCCCCGTGACAGGAGGCATAAAATCCATCCTCACGACAGGAGGAATAAAATCCTTGTGACAGGAGTAATAAAATCCATCCCTGTGACATCCTCATGACAGGCGGAATAAAATCCTCGTGATAGGACAAATAAGATCCTCGTGACAGGAGGAATAAAATCCTCGTGACAGGAGGAATAAAATCCATCCCCATGACATCCCTATGACAGGAGGAATAAAATCCATCCCCATGACAGGAGGAAGAAAATCCATCCCCGTGACAGGAGGAATAAAATCCATCCCCGTGACAGGAGGAATAAAATCCTCGTGACAGGAGTAATAAAATACATCCACGTGTCAGGAGGAATAAAATCCATCCTCATGACAGGAGGAATAAAATCCTTGTGACAGGAGGAATAAAATCCATTCTCATGACAGGAGGAATAAAATCCTTGTGACAGGAGGAATAAAATCCATCCCCGTGACCGGAGGAATGAAATCCTTGTGACAGGAGGAATAAAATCCTTCCTGTGACATCCTCGTGATAGGAGGAATAAAATCCATCCCCGTGACAGGAGGAATAAAATCCTCGTGACAGGAGTAATAAAATCCATCCACGTGACAGGAGGAATAAAATCCATCCTCATGACAGGAGGAATAAAATCCTTGTGACAGGAGTAATAAAATCCATCCCTGTGACATCCTCGTGACAGGAGGAATAAAATCCAGCCTCGTGACAGGAGGAATAAAATCCATCCTCAAGACAAGAAGTATAGAATCCATCCTCCTGACAGGAGGAATAAAATCCACCCTCGTGACAGGAGGAATAAAATCCTTGTGACAGAGGAATAAAAACCTCGTGACAGAGGAATAAAAGCCTCGTGACAGGAGGAATAAAATCCATCCCCCTGACAGGAGGAGTAAAATCCATCCCTGTGACAAGAGGAATAAAATCCTCGTGACAGGAGGAATAAAATCCATCCCCGTGACAGGAGGAATGAAATCTTCGTAACAGGAGGAATATAATCAATCCCCAAGACCACCTCATGACAGGAGTAATAAAATCCATCCCCATGACAGGAAGAATAAATCCATCCCCGTGACAGGAGGAATGAAATCCTCTTGACAAGAAGAATATAATCCTCGTAACAGGAGGAATAAGATCCTCATGACAGGAGGAATAAGATCCATCCCCGTGACCGGAGGAATGAAATCCTTGTGACAGGAGGAATAAAATCCATCCACATGACATCCTCGTGACAGGAGGAATAAAATACATCCCCGTGACAGGAGGAATAAAATCCATCCCCGTGACAGGAGGAACAAAATCCATCCCCATGACATCCTCGTGACAGGAGGAATAAAATACATCCCCGTGACAGGAGGAATAAAATCCATCCCCGTGACAGGAGCAATAAAATCCATCCCCGTGACAGGAGGAATGAAATCCATCCCCGTGACAGGAGGAATAAAATCCATCCTCATGACAGGTGGAATAAAATCCATCCCCATGACATCCTCATGATAGGAGGAATAAAATCCATCCCCATGACAGGAAGAATAAAATCCATCCCCGCGACAGGAGGAATAAAATCCAATCCCGTGACAGGAGGAATGAAATCCTTGTGACAGGAGGAATAAAATCCATCCCCAAGATATCCTTGTGACAGGAGGAATAAAATCCATCCCCGTGACAGGAGGAATAAAATCCATCCCCGTGACAGGAGGAATAAAATCCATCCCGGTGACAGGTGGAATAAAATCCATCCCCGTGACAGGAGGAATAAAATCCATCTCCGTGACAGGAGGAATGAAATCCTTGTGACAGGAGGAATAAAATCCATTCCCATGACAACCTCGTGATAGGATGAATAAAATCCACCTCCATGATAGGAGGAATAAAATCTATCCTCATGACAGGAGGAATAAAATCCATCCCCGTGACAGGAGGAACAAAATCCTCATGACAGGAGGAATAAAATCGATCCCCATGACATCCTCGTGACAGGAGGAATAAAATCCATCCCCGTGACAGGAGGAATAAAATCCATCCCCGTGACAGGAGCAATAAAATCCATCCCCGTGACAGGAGGAATGAAATCCATCCCCGTGACAGGAGGAATGAAATCCTCATGACAGGGGGAATAAAATCCATCCCCATGACATCCTCGTGACAGGAGGAGTAAAATCCATCCGCATGACAGGAGGAATAAAATCCTCATGACAGGAGGAATAAAATCCATCCCCATGACATCCTCGTGACAGGAGGAATAAAATCCATCCCCGTGACAGGAGGAATAAAATCCATCCCCGTGACAGGAGGAATAAAATCCATCCCCGTGACAGGAGGAATGAAATCCTCGTGATAGGAGGAATAAAATCCATCCCCAAGATATCCTTGTGACAGGAGGAATAAAATCTATCCCCGTGAGAGGAGGAATAAAATCCATCCCCGTGACAGGAGGAATAAAATCCATCCTCATGACAGGTGGAATAAAATCCATCCCCATGACATCCTCATGATAGGAGGAATAAAATCCATCCCCATGACAGGAAGAATAAACTCCATCCCCGTGACAGGAGGAATAAAATCCATCCCCGTGACAGGAGGAGTCAAATCCTTGTGACAGGAGGAAAAAAATCCTCGTGACATGAGGAATTAAAACCATCCCTGTGACAGGAGGAATAGAATCCATCTCCATGACATCCTCATGACAGGAGGAATAAAATCCATCCCCGTGACAACCTTGTGATATGACGAATAAAATCCACCTCCGTGACAGGAGGAATAAAATCCATCCTCATGACAGGAGGAATAAAATCCTTGTGACAGGAGGAATAAAATCCATCCACATGACATCCTCGTGACAGGAGGAATAAAATACATCCCCGTGACAGGAGGAATAAAATCCATCCCCGTGACAGGAGGAACAAAATCCATCCCCATGACATCCTCGTGACAGGAGGAATAAAATACATCCCCGTGACAGGAGGAATAAAATCCATCCCCGTGACAGGAGCAATAAAATCCATCCCCGTGACAGGAGGAATGAAATCCATCCCCGTGACAGGAGGAATGAAATCCTCATGACAGGAGGAATAAAATCCATCCCCATGACATCCTCGTGACAGGAGGAGTAAAATCCATCCCCATGACAGGAGAAATAAAATCCATCCCCATGACAGGAGGAATAATATCCTCATGACAGGAGGAATAAAATCCATCCCCATGACATCCTCGTGATAGGAGGAATAAAATCTATCCCCATGACAGGAGGAATAAAATCCATCCCCATGACATCCTCGTGATAGGAGGAATAAAATCCATCCCCATGACAGGAAGAATAAAATCCATCCCCGTGACAGGAGGAATAAAATCCATCCCCGTGACAGGAGGAATGAAATCCTCGTGCCAGGAGGAATAAAATCCATCCCCAAGATATCCTTGTGACAGGAGGACTAAAATCCATCCCCGTGACAGGAGGAATAAAATCCATCCCCATGACAGGAGGAATAAAATCCATCCTCATGACAGGTGGAATAAAATCCATCCCCATGACATCCTCATGATAGGAGGAATAAAATCCATCCCCATGACAGGAAGAATAATATCCATCCCCGCGACAGGAGGAATAAAATCCAATCCCGTGACAGGAGGAATGAAATCCTCGTGACAGGAGGAATAAAATCCATCCCCAAGATATCCTTGTGACAGGAGGAATAAAATCCATCCCCGTGACAGGAGAAATAAAATCCATCCCCGTGACAGGAGGAATAAAATCCATCCCTGTGACAGGAGGAATGAAATCCTTGTGACAGGAGGAATAAAATCCATCCCCATGACAACCTCGTGATAGGATGAATAAAATCCACCTCCATGACAGGAGGAATAAAATCCATCTTCATGACAGGAGGAATAAAATCCATCCCCGTGACAGGAGGAACAAAATCCTCATGACAGGAGGAATAAAATCGATCCCCATGACATCCTCGTGACAGGAGGAATAAAATCCATCCCCGTGACAGGAGGAATAAAATCCATCCCCGTGACAGGAGCAATAAAATCCATCCCCGTGACAGGAGGAATGAAATCCATCCCCGTGACAGGAGGAATGAAATCCTCATGACAGGAGGAATAAAATCCATCCCCATGACATCCTCGTGACAGGAGGAGTAAAATCCATCCGCATGACAGGAGGAATAAAATCCTCATGACAGGCGGAATAAAATCCATCCCCATGACATCCTCGTGACAGGAGGAATAAAATCCATCCCCGTGACAGGAGGAATAAAATCCATCCCCGTGACAGGAGGAATGAAATCCTCATGACAGGAGGAATACAATCCATCCCCAAGACATCCTTGTGACAGGAGGAATAAGATCCATCCCCGTGACCGGAGGAATGAAATCCTTGTGACAGGAGGAATAAAATCCTTCCTGTGACATCCTCGTGATAGGAGGAATAAAATCCATCCACGTGACAGGAGGAATAAAATCCTCGTGACAGGAGTAATAAAATCCATCCACGTGACAGGAGGAATAAAATCCATCCCTGTGACAGGATGAATAAAATCCTCGTGACAGGAGTAATAAAATACATCCACGTGTCAGGAGGAATAAAATCCATCCTCATGACAGGAGGAATAAAATCCTTGTGACAGGAGGAATAAAATCCATTCTCATGACAGGAGGAATAAAATCCTTGTGACAGGAGGAATAAAATCCATCCCTGTGACATCCTCGTGACAGGAGGAATAAAATCCAGCCTCCTGACAGGAGGAATAAAATCCATCCTCTTCCCAGGAGGAATAAAATCCTCATGACAGGAGGAATAAAATCCATCCTCAAGACAAGAAGTATAGAATCCATCCTCCTGACAGGAGGAATAAAATCCACCCTCGTGACAGGAGGAATAAAATCCTTGTGACAGAGGAATAAAAACCTCGTGACAGAGGAATAAAATCCTCGTGACAGGAGGAATAAAATCCATCCCCCTGACAGGAGGAGTAAAATCCATCCCTGTGACAAGAGGAATAAAATCCTCGTGACAGGAGGAATAAAATCCATCCCCGTGACAGGAGGAATGAAATCTTCGTAACAGGAGGAATATAATCAATCCCCAAGACCACCTCATGACAGGAGTAATAAAATCCATCCCCATGACAGGAGGAATAAATCCATCCCCGTGACAGGAGGAATGAAATCCTCTTGACAAGAAGAATATAATCCTCGTAACAGGAGGAATAAGATCCTCATGACAGGAGGAATAAGATCCTCGTGACAGGAGGAATAAAATCCTCGTGACAGGAGGAATAAAATCCAACCCCATGACATCCTTGTGACAGCAGGATTAAAATACATCCCCGTCTCAGCAGGAGTAAAATCTATCCCTTTGACGGGAGGTATAAAATCCTCATGACAGGAGGAATAAAATCCATCACTATGATATCCTCGTGACAGGAGGAATAAAATCCATCCCCGTGACAGGAGGCATAAAATCCATCCTCACGACAGGAGGAATAAAATCCTTGTGACAGGAGTAATAAAATCCATCCCTGTGACATCCTCATGACAGGCGGAATAAAATCCTCGTGATAGGACAAATAAGATCCTCGTGACAGGAGGAATAAAATCCTCGTGACAGGAGGAATAAAATCCATCCCCATGACATCCCTATGACAGGAGGAATAAAATCCATCCCCATGACAGGAGGAAGAAAATCCATCCCCGTGACAGGAGGAATAAAATCCATCCCCGTGACAGGAGGAATAAAATCCTCGTGACAGGAGTAATAAAATACATCCACGTGTCAGGAGGAATAAAATCCATCCTCATGACAGGAGGAATAAAATCCTTGTGACAGGAGGAATAAAATCCATTCTCATGACAGGAGGAATAAAATCCTTGTGACAGGAGGAATAAAATCCATCCCCGTGACCGGAGGAATGAAATCCTTGTGACAGGAGGAATAAAATCCTTCCTGTGACATCCTCGTGATAGGAGGAATAAAATCCATCCCCGTGACAGGAGGAATAAAATCCTCGTGACAGGAGTAATAAAATCCATCCACGTGACAGGAGGAATAAAATCCATCCTCATGACAGGAGGAATAAAATCCTTGTGACAGGAGTAATAAAATCCATCCCTGTGACATCCTCGTGACAGGAGGAATAAAATCCAGCCTCGTGACAGGAGGAATAAAATCCATCCTCAAGACAAGAAGTATAGAATCCATCCTCCTGACAGGAGGAATAAAATCCACCCTCGTGACAGGAGGAATAAAATCCTTGTGACAGAGGAATAAAAACCTCGTGACAGAGGAATAAAAGCCTCGTGACAGGAGGAATAAAATCCATCCCCCTGACAGGAGGAGTAAAATCCATCCCTGTGACAAGAGGAATAAAATCCTCGTGACAGGAGGAATAAAATCCATCCCCGTGACAGGAGGAATGAAATCTTCGTAACAGGAGGAATATAATCAATCCCCAAGACCACCTCATGACAGGAGTAATAAAATCCATCCCCATGACAGGAAGAATAAATCCATCCCCGTGACAGGAGGAATGAAATCCTCTTGACAAGAAGAATATAATCCTCGTAACAGGAGGAATAAGATCCTCATGACAGGAGGAATAAGATCCATCCCCGTGACCGGAGGAATGAAATCCTTGTGACAGGAGGAATAAAATCCTTCCTGTGACATCCTCGTGATAGGAGGAATAAAATCCATCCCCGTGACAGGAGGAATAAAATCCTCGTGACAGGAGTAATAAAATCCATCCACGTGACAGGAGGAATAAAATCCATCCTCATGACAGGAGGAATAAAATCCTTGTGACAGGAGTAATAAAATCCATCCCTGTGACATCCTCGTGACAGGAGGAATAAAATCCAGCCTCGTGACAGGAGGAATAAAATCCATCCTCTTCCCAGGAGGAATAAAATCCTCATGACAGGAGGAATAAAATCCATCCTCAAGACAAGAAGTATAGAATCCATCCTCCTGACAGGAGGAATAAAATCCATCCTCGTGACAGGAGGAATAAAATCCTTGTGACAGAGGAATAAAAACCTCGTGACAGAGGAATAAAACCCTCGTGACAGGAGGAATAAAATCCATCCCCCTGACAGGAGGAGTAAAATCCATCCCTGTGACAAGAGGAATAAAATCCTCGTGACAGGAGGAATAAAATCCATCCCCATGACAGGAGGAATAAAATCCATCCTCATGACAGGTGGAATAAAATCCATCCCCATGACATCCTCATGATAGGAGGAATAAAATCCATCCCCATGACAGGAAGAATAATATCCATCCCCGCGACAGGAGGAATAAAATCCAATCCCGTGACAGGAGGAATGAAATCCTCGTGACAGGAGGAATAAAATCCATCCCCAAGATATCCTTGTGACAGGAGGAATAAAATCCATCCCCGTGACAGGAGAAATAAAATCCATCCCCGTGACAGGAGGAATAAAATCCATCCCTGTGACAGGAGGAATGAAATCCTTGTGACAGGAGGAATAAAATCCATCCCCATGACAACCTCGTGATAGGATGAATAAAATCCACCTCCATGACAGGAGGAATAAAATCCATCTTCATGACAGGAGGAATAAAATCCATCCCCGTGACAGGAGGAACAAAATCCTCATGACAGGAGGAATAAAATCGATCCCCATGACATCCTCGTGACAGGAGGAATAAAATCCATCCCCGTGACAGGAGGAATAAAATCCATCCCCGTGACAGGAGCAATAAAATCCATCCCCGTGACAGGAGGAATGAAATCCAACCCCGTGACAGGAGGAATGAAATCCTCATGACAGGAGGAATAAAATCCATCCCCATGACATCCTCGTGACAGGAGGAGTAAACTCCATCCGCATGACAGGAGGAATAAAATCCTCATGACAGGCGGAATAAAATCCATCCCCATGACATCCTCGTGACAGGAGGAATAAAATCCATCCCCGTGACAGGAGGAATAAAATCCATCCCCGTGACAGGAGGAATGAAATCCTCATGACAGGAGGAATACAATCCATCCCCAAGACATCCTTGTGACAGGAGGAATAAGATCCATCCCCGTGACCGGAGGAATGAAATCCTTGTGACAGGAGGAATAAAATCCTTCCTGTGACATCCTCGTGATAGGAGGAATAAAATCCATCCACGTGACAGGAGGAATAAAATCCTCGTGACAGGAGTAATAAAATCCATCCACGTGACAGGAGGAATAAAATCCATCCCCGTGACAGGATGAATAAAATCCTCGTGACAGGAGTAATAAAATACATCCACGTGTCAGGAGGAATAAAATCCATCCTCATGACAGGAGGAATAAAATCCTTGTGACAGGAGGAATAAAATCCATTCTCATGACAGGAGGAATAAAATCCTTGTGACAGGAGGAATAAAATCCATCCCTGTGACATCCTCGTGACAGGAGGAATAAAATCCAGCCTCCTGACAGGAGGAATAAAATCCATCCTCTTCCCAGGAGGAATAAAATCCTCATGACAGGAGGAATAAAATCCATCCTCAAGACAAGAAGTATAGAATCCATCCTCCTGACAGGAGGAATAAAATCCACCCTCGTGACAGGAGGAATAAAATCCTTGTGACAGAGGAATAAAAACCTCGTGACAGAGGAATAAAATCCTCGTGACAGGAGGAATAAAATCCATCCCCCTGACAGGAGGAGTAAAATCCATCCCTGTGACAAGAGGAATAAAATCCTCGTGACAGGAGGAATAAAATCCATCCCCGTGACAGGAGGAATGAAATCTTCGTAACAGGAGGAATATAATCAATCCCCAAGACCACCTCATGACAGGAGTAATAAAATCCATCCCCATGACAGGAGGAATAAATCCATCCCCGTGACAGGAGGAATGAAATCCTCTTGACAAGAAGAATATAATCCTCGTAACAGGAGGAATAAGATCCTCATGACAGGAGGAATAAGATCCTCGTGACAGGAGGAATAAAATCCTCGTGACAGGAGGAATAAAATCCAACCCCATGACATCCTTGTGACAGCAGGATTAAAATACATCCCCGTCTCAGCAGGAGTAAAATCTATCCCTTTGACGGGAGGTATAAAATCCTCATGACAGGAGGAATAAAATCCATCACTATGATATCCTCGTGACAGGAGGAATAAAATCCATCCCCGTGACAGGAGGCATAAAATCCATCCTCACGACAGGAGGAATAAAATCCTTGTGACAGGAGTAATAAAATCCATCCCTGTGACATCCTCATGACAGGCGGAATAAAATCCTCGTGATAGGACAAATAAGATCCTCGTGACAGGAGGAATAAAATCCTCGTGACAGGAGGAATAAAATCCATCCCCATGACATCCCTATGACAGGAGGAATAAAATCCATCCCCATGACAGGAGGAAGAAAATCCATCCCCGTGACAGGAGGAATAAAATCCATCCCCGTGACAGGAGGAATAAAATCCTCGTGACAGGAGTAATAAAATACATCCACGTGTCAGGAGGAATAAAATCCATCCTCATGACAGGAGGAATAAAATCCTTGTGACAGGAGGAATAAAATCCATTCTCATGACAGGAGGAATAAAATCCTTGTGACAGGAGGAATAAAATCCATCCCCGTGACCGGAGGAATGAAATCCTTGTGACAGGAGGAATAAAATCCTTCCTGTGACATCCTCGTGATAGGAGGAATAAAATCCATCCCCGTGACAGGAGGAATAAAATCCTCGTGACAGGAGTAATAAAATCCATCCACGTGACAGGAGGAATAAAATCCATCCTCATGACAGGAGGAATAAAATCCTTGTGACAGGAGTAATAAAATCCATCCCTGTGACATCCTCGTGACAGGAGGAATAAAATCCAGCCTCGTGACAGGAGGAATAAAATCCATCCTCAAGACAAGAAGTATAGAATCCATCCTCCTGACAGGAGGAATAAAATCCACCCTCGTGACAGGAGGAATAAAATCCTTGTGACAGAGGAATAAAAACCTCGTGACAGAGGAATAAAAGCCTCGTGACAGGAGGAATAAAATCCATCCCCCTGACAGGAGGAGTAAAATCCATCCCTGTGACAAGAGGAATAAAATCCTCGTGACAGGAGGAATAAAATCCATCCCCGTGACAGGAGGAATGAAATCTTCGTAACAGGAGGAATATAATCAATCCCCAAGACCACCTCATGACAGGAGTAATAAAATCCATCCCCATGACAGGAAGAATAAATCCATCCCCGTGACAGGAGGAATGAAATCCTCTTGACAAGAAGAATATAATCCTCGTAACAGGAGGAATAAGATCCTCATGACAGGAGGAATAAGATCCATCCCCGTGACCGGAGGAATGAAATCCTTGTGACAGGAGGAATAAAATCCTTCCTGTGACATCCTCGTGATAGGAGGAATAAAATCCATCCCCGTGACAGGAGGAATAAAATCCTCGTGACAGGAGTAATAAAATCCATCCACGTGACAGGAGGAATAAAATCCATCCTCATGACAGGAGGAATAAAATCCTTGTGACAGGAGTAATAAAATCCATCCCTGTGACATCCTCGTGACAGGAGGAATAAAATCCAGCCTCGTGACAGGAGGAATAAAATCCATCCTCTTCCCAGGAGGAATAAAATCCTCATGACAGGAGGAATAAAATCCATCCTCAAGACAAGAAGTATAGAATCCATCCTCCTGACAGGAGGAATAAAATCCATCCTCGTGACAGGAGGAATAAAATCCTTGTGACAGAGGAATAAAAACCTCGTGACAGAGGAATAAAACCCTCGTGACAGGAGGAATAAAATCCATCCCCCTGACAGGAGGAGTAAAATCCATCCCTGTGACAAGAGGAATAAAATCCTCGTGACAGGAGGAATAAAATCCATCCCCGTGACAGGAGGCATAAAATCCATCCTCACGACAGGAGGAATAAAATCCTTGTGACAGGAGTAATAAAATCCATCCCTGTGACATCCTCATGACAGGCGGAATAAAATCCTCGTGATAGGACGAATAAGATCCTTGTGACAGGAGGAATAAAATCCTCGTGACAGGAGGAATAAAATCCATCCCTATGACATCCCTATGACAGGAGGAATAAAATCCATCCCCATGACAGGAGGAAGAAAATCCATCCCCGTGACAGGAGGAATAAAATCCATCCCCGTGACAGGATGAATAAAATCCTCGTGACAGGAGTAATAAAATACATCCACGTGTCAGGAGGAATAAAATCCATCCTCATGACAGGAGGAATAAAATCCTTGTGACAGGAGGAATAAAATCCATTCTCATGACAGGAGGAATAAAATCCTTGTGACAGGAGGAATAAAATCCATCCCTGTGACATCCTCGTGACAGGAGGAATAAAATCCAGCCTCGTGACAGGAGGAATAAAATCCATCCTCTTCCCAGGAGGAATAAAATCCTCATGACAGGAGGAATAAAATCCATCCTCAAGACAAGAAGTATAGAATCCATCCTCCTGACAGGAGGAATAAAATCCACCCTCGTGACAGGAGGAATAAAATCCTTGTGACAGAGGAATAAAAACCTCGTGACAGAGGAATAAAATCCTCGTGACAGGAGGAATAAAATCCATCCCCCTGACAGGAGGAGTAAAATCCATCCCTGTGACAAGAGGAATAAAATCCTCGTGACAGGAGGAATAAAATCCATCCCCGTGACAGGAGGAATGAAATCTTCGTAACAGGAGGAATATAATCAATCCCCAAGACCACCTCATGACAGGAGTAATAAAATCCATCCCCATGACAGGAAGAATAAATCCATCCCCGTGACAGGAGGAATGAAATCCTCTTGACAAGAAGAATATAATCCTCGTAACAGGAGGAATAAGATCCTCATGACAGGAGGAATAAGATCCATCCCCGTGACCGGAGGAATGAAATCCTTGTGACAGGAGGAATAAAATCCTTCCTGTGACATCCTCGTGATAGGAGGAATAAAATCCATCCCCGTGACAGGAGGAATAAAATCCTCGTGACAGGAGTAATAAAATCCATCCACGTGACAGGAGGAATAAAATCCATCCTCATGACAGGAGGAATAAAATCCTTGTGACAGGAGTAATAAAATCCATCCCTGTGACATCCTCGTGACAGGAGGAATAAAATCCAGCCTCGTGACAGGAGGAATAAAATCCATCCTCTTCCCAGGAGGAATAAAATCCTCATGACAGGAGGAATAAAATCCATCCTCAAGACAAGAAGTATAGAATCCATCCTCCTGACAGGAGGAATAAAATCCATCCTCGTGACAGGAGGAATAAAATCCTTGTGACAGAGGAATAAAAACCTCGTGACAGAGGAATAAAACCCTCGTGACAGGAGGAATAAAATCCATCCCCCTGACAGGAGGAGTAAAATCCATCCCTGTGACAAGAGGAATAAAATCCTCGTGACAGGAGGAATAAAATCCATCCCCGTGACAGGAGGCATAAAATCCATCCTCACGACAGGAGGAATAAAATCCTTGTGACAGGAGTAATAAAATCCATCCCTGTGACATCCTCATGACAGGCGGAATAAAATCCTCGTGATAGGACGAATAAGATCCTCGGGACAGGAGGAATAAAATCCTCGTGACAGGAGGAATAAAATCCATCCCTATGACATCCCTATGACAGGAGGAATAAAATCCATCCCCATGACAGGAGGAAGAAAATCCATCCCCGTGACAGGAGGAATAAAATCCATCCCCGTGACAGGAGGAATAAAATCCTCGTGACAGGAGTAATAAAATCCATCCTCGTGACAGGAGGAATAAAATCCATCCCCGCGACAGGAGGAATGAAATCTTCGTAACAGGAGGAATATAATCAATCCCCAAGACCACCTCATGACAGGAGTAATAAAATCCATCCCCATGACAGGAGGAATAAATCCATCCCCGTGACAGGAGGAATGAAATCCTCTTGACAAGAAGAATATAATCCTCGTAACAGGAGGAATAAGATCCTCATGACAGGAGGAATAAGATCCTCGTGACAGGAGGAATAAAATCCTCGTGACAGGAGGAATAAAATCCAACCCCATGACATCCTTGTGACAGCAGGATTAAAATACATCCCCGTCTCAGCAGGAGTAAAATCTATCCCTTTGACGGGAGGTATAAAATCCTCATGACAGGAGGAATAAAATCCATCACTATGATATCCTCGTGACAGGAGGAATAAAATCCATCCCCGTGACAGGAGGCATAAAATCCATCCTCACGACAGGAGGAATAAAATCCTTGTGACAGGAGTAATAAAATCCATCCCTGTGACATCCTCATGACAGGCGGAATAAAATCCTCGTGATAGGACAAATAAGATCCTCGTGACAGGAGGAATAAAATCCTCGTGACAGGAGGAATAAAAACCATCCCCATGACATCCCTATGACAGGAGGAATAAAATCCATCCCCATGACAGGAGGAAGAAAATCCATCCCCGTGACAGGAGGAATAAAATCCATCCCCGTGACAGGAGGAATAAAATCCTCGTGACAGGAGTAATAAAATACATCCACGTGTCAGGAGGAATAAAATCCATCCTCATGACAGGAGGAATAAAATCCTTGTGACAGGAGGAATAAAATCCATTCTCATGACAGGAGGAATAAAATCCTTGTGACAGGAGGAATAAAATCCATCCCCGTGACCGGAGGAATGAAATCCTTGTGACAGGAGGAATAAAATCCTTCCTGTGACATCCTCGTGATAGGAGGAATAAAATCCATCCCCGTGACAGGAGGAATAAAATCCTCGTGACAGGAGTAATAAAATCCATCCACGTGACAGGAGGAATAAAATCCATCCTCATGACAGGAGGAATAAAATCCTTGTGACAGGAGTAATAAAATCCATCCCTGTGACATCCTCGTGACAGGAGGAATAAAATCCAGCCTCGTGACAGGAGGAATAAAATCCATCCTCAAGACAAGAAGTATAGAATCCATCCTCCTGACAGGAGGAATAAAATCCACCCTCGTGACAGGAGGAATAAAATCCTTGTGACAGAGGAATAAAAACCTCGTGACAGAGGAATAAAAGCCTCGTGACAGGAGGAATAAAATCCATCCCCCTGACAGGAGGAGTAAAATCCATCCCTGTGACAAGAGGAATAAAATCCTCGTGACAGGAGGAATAAAATCCATCCCCGTGACAGGAGGAATGAAATCTTCGTAACAGGAGGAATATAATCAATCCCCAAGACCACCTCATGACAGGAGTAATAAAATCCATCCCCATGACAGGAAGAATAAATCCATCCCCGTGACAGGAGGAATGAAATCCTCTTGACAAGAAGAATATAATCCTCGTAACAGGAGGAATAAGATCCTCATGACAGGAGGAATAAGATCCATCCCCGTGACCGGAGGAATGAAATCCTTGTGACAGGAGGAATAAAATCCATCCACATGACATCCTCGTGACAGGAGGAATAAAATACATCCCCGTGACAGGAGGAATAAAATCCATCCCCGTGACAGGAGGAACAAAATCCATCCCCATGACATCCTCGTGACAGGAGGAATAAAATACATCCCCGTGACAGGAGGAATAAAATCCATCCCCGTGACAGGAGCAATAAAATCCATCCCCGTGACAGGAGGAATGAAATCCATCCCCGTGACAGGAGGAATAAAATCCATCCTCATGACAGGTGGAATAAAATCCATCCCCATGACATCCTCATGATAGGAGGAATAAAATCCATCCCCATGACAGGAAGAATAAAATCCATCCCCGCGACAGGAGGAATAAAATCCAATCCCGTGACAGGAGGAATGAAATCCTTGTGACAGGAGGAATAAAATCCATCCCCAAGATATCCTTGTGACAGGAGGAATAAAATCCATCCCCGTGACAGGAGGAATAAAATCCATCCCCGTGACAGGAGGAATAAAATCCATCCCGGTGACAGGTGGAATAAAATCCATCCCCGTGACAGGAGGAATAAAATCCATCTCCGTGACAGGAGGAATGAAATCCTTGTGACAGGAGGAATAAAATCCATTCCCATGACAACCTCGTGATAGGATGAATAAAATCCACCTCCATGATAGGAGGAATAAAATCTATCCTCATGACAGGAGGAATAAAATCCATCCCCGTGACAGGAGGAACAAAATCCTCATGACAGGAGGAATAAAATCGATCCCCATGACATCCTCGTGACAGGAGGAATAAAATCCATCCCCGTGACAGGAGGAATAAAATCCATCCCCGTGACAGGAGCAATAAAATCCATCCCCGTGACAGGAGGAATGAAATCCATCCCCGTGACAGGAGGAATGAAATCCTCATGACAGGGGGAATAAAATCCATCCCCATGACATCCTCGTGACAGGAGGAGTAAAATCCATCCGCATGACAGGAGGAATAAAATCCTCATGACAGGAGGAATAAAATCCATCCCCATGACATCCTCGTGACAGGAGGAATAAAATCCATCCCCGTGACAGGAGGAATAAAATCCATCCCCGTGACAGGAGGAATAAAATCCATCCCCGTGACAGGAGGAATGAAATCCTCGTGATAGGAGGAATAAAATCCATCCCCAAGATATCCTTGTGACAGGAGGAATAAAATCTATCCCCGTGAGAGGAGGAATAAAATCCATCCCCGTGACAGGAGGAATAAAATCCATCCTCATGACAGGTGGAATAAAATCCATCCCCATGACATCCTCATGATAGGAGGAATAAAATCCATCCCCATGACAGGAAGAATAAACTCCATCCCCGTGACAGGAGGAATAAAATCCATCCCCGTGACAGGAGGAGTCAAATCCTTGTGACAGGAGGAAAAAAATCCTCGTGACATGAGGAATTAAAACCATCCCTGTGACAGGAGGAATAGAATCCATCTCCATGACATCCTCATGACAGGAGGAATAAAATCCATCCCCGTGACAACCTTGTGATATGACGAATAAAATCCACCTCCGTGACAGGAGGAATAAAATCCATCCTCATGACAGGAGGAATAAAATCCTTGTGACAGGAGGAATAAAATCCATCCACATGACATCCTCGTGACAGGAGGAATAAAATACATCCCCGTGACAGGAGGAATAAAATCCATCCCCGTGACAGGAGGAACAAAATCCATCCCCATGACATCCTCGTGACAGGAGGAATAAAATACATCCCCGTGACAGGAGGAATAAAATCCATCCCCGTGACAGGAGCAATAAAATCCATCCCCGTGACAGGAGGAATGAAATCCATCCCCGTGACAGGAGGAATGAAATCCTCATGACAGGAGGAATAAAATCCATCCCCATGACATCCTCGTGACAGGAGGAGTAAAATCCATCCCCATGACAGGAGAAATAAAATCCATCCCCATGACAGGAGGAATAATATCCTCATGACAGGAGGAATAAAATCCATCCCCATGACATCCTCGTGATAGGAGGAATAAAATCTATCCCCATGACAGGAGGAATAAAATCCATCCCCATGACATCCTCGTGATAGGAGGAATAAAATCCATCCCCATGACAGGAAGAATAAAATCCATCCCCGTGACAGGAGGAATAAAATCCATCCCCGTGACAGGAGGAATGAAATCCTCGTGCCAGGAGGAATAAAATCCATCCCCAAGATATCCTTGTGACAGGAGGACTAAAATCCATCCCCGTGACAGGAGGAATAAAATCCATCCCCATGACAGGAGGAATAAAATCCATCCTCATGACAGGTGGAATAAAATCCATCCCCATGACATCCTCATGATAGGAGGAATAAAATCCATCCCCATGACAGGAAGAATAATATCCATCCCCGCGACAGGAGGAATAAAATCCAATCCCGTGACAGGAGGAATGAAATCCTCGTGACAGGAGGAATAAAATCCATCCCCAAGATATCCTTGTGACAGGAGGAATAAAATCCATCCCCGTGACAGGAGAAATAAAATCCATCCCCGTGACAGGAGGAATAAAATCCATCCCTGTGACAGGAGGAATGAAATCCTTGTGACAGGAGGAATAAAATCCATCCCCATGACAACCTCGTGATAGGATGAATAAAATCCACCTCCATGACAGGAGGAATAAAATCCATCTTCATGACAGGAGGAATAAAATCCATCCCCGTGACAGGAGGAACAAAATCCTCATGACAGGAGGAATAAAATCGATCCCCATGACATCCTCGTGACAGGAGGAATAAAATCCATCCCCGTGACAGGAGGAATAAAATCCATCCCCGTGACAGGAGCAATAAAATCCATCCCCGTGACAGGAGGAATGAAATCCATCCCCGTGACAGGAGGAATGAAATCCTCATGACAGGAGGAATAAAATCCATCCCCATGACATCCTCGTGACAGGAGGAGTAAAATCCATCCGCATGACAGGAGGAATAAAATCCTCATGACAGGCGGAATAAAATCCATCCCCATGACATCCTCGTGACAGGAGGAATAAAATCCATCCCCGTGACAGGAGGAATAAAATCCATCCCCGTGACAGGAGGAATGAAATCCTCATGACAGGAGGAATACAATCCATCCCCAAGACATCCTTGTGACAGGAGGAATAAGATCCATCCCCGTGACCGGAGGAATGAAATCCTTGTGACAGGAGGAATAAAATCCTTCCTGTGACATCCTCGTGATAGGAGGAATAAAATCCATCCACGTGACAGGAGGAATAAAATCCTCGTGACAGGAGTAATAAAATCCATCCACGTGACAGGAGGAATAAAATCCATCCCCGTGACAGGATGAATAAAATCCTCGTGACAGGAGTAATAAAATACATCCACGTGTCAGGAGGAATAAAATCCATCCTCATGACAGGAGGAATAAAATCCTTGTGACAGGAGGAATAAAATCCATTCTCATGACAGGAGGAATAAAATCCTTGTGACAGGAGGAATAAAATCCATCCCTGTGACATCCTCGTGACAGGAGGAATAAAATCCAGCCTCCTGACAGGAGGAATAAAATCCATCCTCTTCCAGGAGGAATAAAATCCTCATGACAGGAGGAATAAAATCCATCCTCAAGACAAGAAGTATAGAATCCATCCTCCTGACAGGAGGAATAAAATCCACCCTCGTGACAGGAGGAATAAAATCCTTGTGACAGAGGAATAAAAACCTCGTGACAGAGGAATAAAATCCTCGTGACAGGAGGAATAAAATCCATCCCCCTGACAGGAGGAGTAAAATCCATCCCTGTGACAAGAGGAATAAAATCCTCGTGACAGGAGGAATAAAATCCATCCCCGTGACAGGAGGAATGAAATCTTCGTAACAGGAGGAATATAATCAATCCCCAAGACCACCTCATGACAGGAGTAATAAAATCCATCCCCATGACAGGAGGAATAAATCCATCCCCGTGACAGGAGGAATGAAATCCTCTTGACAAGAAGAATATAATCCTCGTAACAGGAGGAATAAGATCCTCATGACAGGAGGAATAAGATCCTCGTGACAGGAGGAATAAAATCCTCGTGACAGGAGGAATAAAATCCAACCCCATGACATCCTTGTGACAGCAGTATTAAAATACATCCCCGTCTCAGCAGGAGTAAAATCTATCCCTTTGACGGGAGGTATAAAATCCTCATGACAGGAGGAATAAAATCCATCACTATGATATCCTCGTGACAGGAGGAATAAAATCCATCCCCGTGACAGGAGGCATAAAATCCATCCTCACGACAGGAGGAATAAAATCCTTGTGACAGGAGTAATAAAATCCATCCCTGTGACATCCTCATGACAGGCGGAATAAAATCCTCGTGATAGGACAAATAAGATCCTCGTGACAGGAGGAATAAAATCCTCGTGACAGGAGGAATAAAATCCATCCCCATGACATCCCTATGACAGGAGGAATAAAATCCATCCCCATGACAGGAGGAAGAAAATCCATCCCCGTGACAGGAGGAATAAAATCCATCCCCGTGACAGGAGGAATAAAATCCTCGTGACAGGAGTAATAAAATACATCCACGTGTCAGGAGGAATAAAATCCATCCTCATGACAGGAGGAATAAAATCCTTGTGACAGGAGGAATAAAATCCATTCTCATGACAGGAGGAATAAAATCCTTGTGACAGGAGGAATAAAATCCATCCCCGTGACCGGAGGAATGAAATCCTTGTGACAGGAGGAATAAAATCCTTCCTGTGACATCCTCGTGATAGGAGGAATAAAATCCATCCCCGTGACAGGAGGAATAAAATCCTCGTGACAGGAGTAATAAAATCCATCCACGTGACAGGAGGAATAAAATCCATCCTCATGACAGGAGGAATAAAATCCTTGTGACAGGAGTAATAAAATCCATCCCTGTGACATCCTCGTGACAGGAGGAATAAAATCCAGCCTCGTGACAGGAGGAATAAAATCCATCCTCAAGACAAGAAGTATAGAATCCATCCTCCTGACAGGAGGAATAAAATCCACCCTCGTGACAGGAGGAATAAAATCCTTGTGACAGAGGAATAAAAACCTCGTGACAGAGGAATAAAAGCCTCGTGACAGGAGGAATAAAATCCATCCCCCTGACAGGAGGAGTAAAATCCATCCCTGTGACAAGAGGAATAAAATCCTCGTGACAGGAGGAATAAAATCCATCCCCGTGACAGGAGGAATGAAATCTTCGTAACAGGAGGAATATAATCAATCCCCAAGACCACCTCATGACAGGAGTAATAAAATCCATCCCCATGACAGGAAGAATAAATCCATCCCCGTGACAGGAGGAATGAAATCCTCTTGACAAGAAGAATATAATCCTCGTAACAGGAGGAATAAGATCCTCATGACAGGAGGAATAAGATCCATCCCCGTGACCGGAGGAATGAAATCCTTGTGACAGGAGGAATAAAATCCTTCCTGTGACATCCTCGTGATAGGAGGAATAAAATCCATCCCCGTGACAGGAGGAATAAAATCCTCGTGACAGGAGTAATAAAATCCATCCACGTGACAGGAGGAATAAAATCCATCCTCATGACAGGAGGAATAAAATCCTTGTGACAGGAGTAATAAAATCCATCCCTGTGACATCCTCGTGACAGGAGGAATAAAATCCAGCCTCGTGACAGGAGGAATAAAATCCATCCTCTTCCCAGGAGGAATAAAATCCTCATGACAGGAGGAATAAAATCCATCCTCAAGACAAGAAGTATAGAATCCATCCTCCTGACAGGAGGAATAAAATCCATCCTCGTGACAGGAGGAATAAAATCCTTGTGACAGAGGAATAAAAACCTCGTGACAGAGGAATAAAACCCTCGTGACAGGAGGAATAAAATCCATCCCCCTGACAGGAGGAGTAAAATCCATCCCTGTGACAAGAGGAATAAAATCCTCGTGACAGGAGGAATAAAATCCATCCCCATGACAGGAGGAATAAAATCCATCCTCATGACAGGTGGAATAAAATCCATCCCCATGACATCCTCATGATAGGAGGAATAAAATCCATCCCCATGACAGGAAGAATAATATCCATCCCCGCGACAGGAGGAATAAAATCCAATCCCGTGACAGGAGGAATGAAATCCTCGTGACAGGAGGAATAAAATCCATCCCCAAGATATCCTTGTGACAGGAGGAATAAAATCCATCCCCGTGACAGGAGAAATAAAATCCATCCCCGTGACAGGAGGAATAAAATCCATCCCTGTGACAGGAGGAATGAAATCCTTGTGACAGGAGGAATAAAATCCATCCCCATGACAACCTCGTGATAGGATGAATAAAATCCACCTCCATGACAGGAGGAATAAAATCCATCTTCATGACAGGAGGAATAAAATCCATCCCCGTGACAGGAGGAACAAAATCCTCATGACAGGAGGAATAAAATCGATCCCCATGACATCCTCGTGACAGGAGGAATAAAATCCATCCCCGTGACAGGAGGAATAAAATCCATCCCCGTGACAGGAGCAATAAAATCCATCCCCGTGACAGGAGGAATGAAATCCATCCCCGTGACAGGAGGAATGAAATCCTCATGACAGGAGGAATAAAATCCATCCCCATGACATCCTCGTGACAGGAGGAGTAAAATCCATCCGCATGACAGGAGGAATAAAATCCTCATGACAGGCGGAATAAAATCCATCCCCATGACATCCTCGTGACAGGAGGAATAAAATCCATCCCCGTGACAGGAGGAATAAAATCCATCCCCGTGACAGGAGGAATGAAATCCTCATGACAGGAGGAATACAATCCATCCCCAAGACATCCTTGTGACAGGAGGAATAAGATCCATCCCCGTGACCGGAGGAATGAAATCCTTGTGACAGGAGGAATAAAATCCTTCCTGTGACATCCTCGTGATAGGAGGAATAAAATCCATCCACGTGACAGGAGGAATAAAATCCTCGTGACAGGAGTAATAAAATCCATCCACGTGACAGGAGGAATAAAATCCATCCCCGTGACAGGATGAATAAAATCCTCGTGACAGGAGTAATAAAATACATCCACGTGTCAGGAGGAATAAAATCCATCCTCATGACAGGAGGAATAAAATCCTTGTGACAGGAGGAATAAAATCCATTCTCATGACAGGAGGAATAAAATCCTTGTGACAGGAGGAATAAAATCCATCCCTGTGACATCCTCGTGACAGGAGGAATAAAATCCAGCCTCCTGACAGGAGGAATAAAATCCATCCTCTTCCCAGGAGGAATAAAATCCTCATGACAGGAGGAATAAAATCCATCCTCAAGACAAGAAGTATAGAATCCATCCTCCTGACAGGAGGAATAAAATCCACCCTCGTGACAGGAGGAATAAAATCCTTGTGACAGAGGAATAAAAACCTCGTGACAGAGGAATAAAATCCTCGTGACAGGAGGAATAAAATCCATCCCCCTGACAGGAGGAGTAAAATCCATCCCTGTGACAAGAGGAATAAAATCCTCGTGACAGGAGGAATAAAATCCATCCCCGTGACAGGAGGAATGAAATCTTCGTAACAGGAGGAATATAATCAATCCCCAAGACCACCTCATGACAGGAGTAATAAAATCCATCCCCATGACAGGAGGAATAAATCCATCCCCGTGACAGGAGGAATGAAATCCTCTTGACAAGAAGAATATAATCCTCGTAACAGGAGGAATAAGATCCTCATGACAGGAGGAATAAGATCCTCGTGACAGGAGGAATAAAATCCTCGTGACAGGAGGAATAAAATCCAACCCCATGACATCCTTGTGACAGCAGGATTAAAATACATCCCCGTCTCAGCAGGAGTAAAATCTATCCCTTTGACGGGAGGTATAAAATCCTCATGACAGGAGGAATAAAATCCATCACTATGATATCCTCGTGACAGGAGGAATAAAATCCATCCCCGTGACAGGAGGCATAAAATCCATCCTCACGACAGGAGGAATAAAATCCTTGTGACAGGAGTAATAAAATCCATCCCTGTGACATCCTCATGACAGGCGGAATAAAATCCTCGTGATAGGACAAATAAGATCCTCGTGACAGGAGGAATAAAATCCTCGTGACAGGAGGAATAAAATCCATCCCCATGACATCCCTATGACAGGAGGAATAAAATCCATCCCCATGACAGGAGGAAGAAAATCCATCCCCGTGACAGGAGGAATAAAATCCATCCCCGTGACAGGAGGAATAAAATCCTCGTGACAGGAGTAATAAAATACATCCACGTGTCAGGAGGAATAAAATCCATCCTCATGACAGGAGGAATAAAATCCTTGTGACAGGAGGAATAAAATCCATTCTCATGACAGGAGGAATAAAATCCTTGTGACAGGAGGAATAAAATCCATCCCCGTGACCGGAGGAATGAAATCCTTGTGACAGGAGGAATAAAATCCTTCCTGTGACATCCTCGTGATAGGAGGAATAAAATCCATCCCCGTGACAGGAGGAATAAAATCCTCGTGACAGGAGTAATAAAATCCATCCACGTGACAGGAGGAATAAAATCCATCCTCATGACAGGAGGAATAAAATCCTTGTGACAGGAGTAATAAAATCCATCCCTGTGACATCCTCGTGACAGGAGGAATAAAATCCAGCCTCGTGACAGGAGGAATAAAATCCATCCTCAAGACAAGAAGTATAGAATCCATCCTCCTGACAGGAGGAATAAAATCCACCCTCGTGACAGGAGGAATAAAATCCTTGTGACAGAGGAATAAAAACCTCGTGACAGAGGAATAAAAGCCTCGTGACAGGAGGAATAAAATCCATCCCCCTGACAGGAGGAGTAAAATCCATCCCTGTGACAAGAGGAATAAAATCCTCGTGACAGGAGGAATAAAATCCATCCCCGTGACAGGAGGAATGAAATCTTCGTAACAGGAGGAATATAATCAATCCCCAAGACCACCTCATGACAGGAGTAATAAAATCCATCCCCATGACAGGAAGAATAAATCCATCCCCGTGACAGGAGGAATGAAATCCTCTTGACAAGAAGAATATAATCCTCGTAACAGGAGGAATAAGATCCTCATGACAGGAGGAATAAGATCCATCCCCGTGACCGGAGGAATGAAATCCTTGTGACAGGAGGAATAAAATCCTTCCTGTGACATCCTCGTGATAGGAGGAATAAAATCCATCCCCGTGACAGGAGGAATAAAATCCTCGTGACAGGAGTAATAAAATCCATCCACGTGACAGGAGGAATAAAATCCATCCTCATGACAGGAGGAATAAAATCCTTGTGACAGGAGTAATAAAATCCATCCCTGTGACATCCTCGTGACAGGAGGAATAAAATCCAGCCTCGTGACAGGAGGAATAAAATCCATCCTCTTCCCAGGAGGAATAAAATCCTCATGACAGGAGGAATAAAATCCATCCTCAAGACAAGAAGTATAGAATCCATCCTCCTGACAGGAGGAATAAAATCCATCCTCGTGACAGGAGGAATAAAATCCTTGTGACAGAGGAATAAAAACCTCGTGACAGAGGAATAAAACCCTCGTGACAGGAGGAATAAAATCCATCCCCCTGACAGGAGGAGTAAAATCCATCCCTGTGACAAGAGGAATAAAATCCTCGTGACAGGAGGAATAAAATCCATCCCCGTGACAGGAGGCATAAAATCCATCCTCACGACAGGAGGAATAAAATCCTTGTGACAGGAGTAATAAAATCCATCCCTGTGACATCCTCATGACAGGCGGAATAAAATCCTCGTGATAGGACGAATAAGATCCTTGTGACAGGAGGAATAAAATCCTCGTGACAGGAGGAATAAAATCCATCCCTATGACATCCCTATGACAGGAGGAATAAAATCCATCCCCATGACAGGAGGAAGAAAATCCATCCCCGTGACAGGAGGAATAAAATCCATCCCCGTGACAGGATGAATAAAATCCTCGTGACAGGAGTAATAAAATACATCCACGTGTCAGGAGGAATAAAATCCATCCTCATGACAGGAGGAATAAAATCCTTGTGACAGGAGGAATAAAATCCATTCTCATGACAGGAGGAATAAAATCCTTGTGACAGGAGGAATAAAATCCATCCCTGTGACATCCTCGTGACAGGAGGAATAAAATCCAGCCTCGTGACAGGAGGAATAAAATCCATCCTCTTCCCAGGAGGAATAAAATCCTCATGACAGGAGGAATAAAATCCATCCTCAAGACAAGAAGTATAGAATCCATCCTCCTGACAGGAGGAATAAAATCCACCCTCGTGACAGGAGGAATAAAATCCTTGTGACAGAGGAATAAAAACCTCGTGACAGAGGAATAAAATCCTCGTGACAGGAGGAATAAAATCCATCCCCCTGACAGGAGGAGTAAAATCCATCCCTGTGACAAGAGGAATAAAATCCTCGTGACAGGAGGAATAAAATCCATCCCCGTGACAGGAGGAATGAAATCTTCGTAACAGGAGGAATATAATCAATCCCCAAGACCACCTCATGACAGGAGTAATAAAATCCATCCCCATGACAGGAAGAATAAATCCATCCCCGTGACAGGAGGAATGAAATCCTCTTGACAAGAAGAATATAATCCTCGTAACAGGAGGAATAAGATCCTCATGACAGGAGGAATAAGATCCATCCCCGTGACCGGAGGAATGAAATCCTTGTGACAGGAGGAATAAAATCCTTCCTGTGACATCCTCGTGATAGGAGGAATAAAATCCATCCCCGTGACAGGAGGAATAAAATCCTCGTGACAGGAGTAATAAAATCCATCCACGTGACAGGAGGAATAAAATCCATCCTCATGACAGGAGGAATAAAATCCTTGTGACAGGAGTAATAAAATCCATCCCTGTGACATCCTCGTGACAGGAGGAATAAAATCCAGCCTCGTGACAGGAGGAATAAAATCCATCCTCTTCCCAGGAGGAATAAAATCCTCATGACAGGAGGAATAAAATCCATCCTCAAGACAAGAAGTATAGAATCCATCCTCCTGACAGGAGGAATAAAATCCATCCTCGTGACAGGAGGAATAAAATCCTTGTGACAGAGGAATAAAAACCTCGTGACAGAGGAATAAAACCCTCGTGACAGGAGGAATAAAATCCATCCCCCTGACAGGAGGAGTAAAATCCATCCCTGTGACAAGAGGAATAAAATCCTCGTGACAGGAGGAATAAAATCCATCCCCGTGACAGGAGGCATAAAATCCATCCTCACGACAGGAGGAATAAAATCCTTGTGACAGGAGTAATAAAATCCATCCCTGTGACATCCTCATGACAGGCGGAATAAAATCCTCGTGATAGGACGAATAAGATCCTCGGGACAGGAGGAATAAAATCCTCGTGACAGGAGGAATAAAATCCATCCCTATGACATCCCTATGACAGGAGGAATAAAATCCATCCCCATGACAGGAGGAAGAAAATCCATCCCCGTGACAGGAGGAATAAAATCCATCCCCGTGACAGGAGGAATAAAATCCTCGTGACAGGAGTAATAAAATCCATCCTCGTGACAGGAGGAATAAAATCCATCCCCGCGACAGGAGGAATGAAATCTTCGTAACAGGAGGAATATAATCAATCCCCAAGACCACCTCATGACAGGAGTAATAAAATCCATCCCCATGACAGGAGGAATAAATCCATCCCCGTGACAGGAGGAATGAAATCCTCTTGACAAGAAGAATATAATCCTCGTAACAGGAGGAATAAGATCCTCATGACAGGAGGAATAAGATCCTCGTGACAGGAGGAATAAAATCCTCGTGACAGGAGGAATAAAATCCAACCCCATGACATCCTTGTGACAGCAGGATTAAAATACATCCCCGTCTCAGCAGGAGTAAAATCTATCCCTTTGACGGGAGGTATAAAATCCTCATGACAGGAGGAATAAAATCCATCACTATGATATCCTCGTGACAGGAGGAATAAAATCCATCCCCGTGACAGGAGGCATAAAATCCATCCTCACGACAGGAGGAATAAAATCCTTGTGACAGGAGTAATAAAATCCATCCCTGTGACATCCTCATGACAGGCGGAATAAAATCCTCGTGATAGGACAAATAAGATCCTCGTGACAGGAGGAATAAAATCCTCGTGACAGGAGGAATAAAATCCATCCCCATGACATCCCTATGACAGGAGGAATAAAATCCATCCCCATGACAGGAGGAAGAAAATCCATCCCCGTGACAGGAGGAATAAAATCCATCCCCGTGACAGGAGGAATAAAATCCTCGTGACAGGAGTAATAAAATACATCCACGTGTCAGGAGGAATAAAATCCATCCTCATGACAGGAGGAATAAAATCCTTGTGACAGGAGGAATAAAATCCATTCTCATGACAGGAGGAATAAAATCCTTGTGACAGGAGGAATAAAATCCATCCCCGTGACCGGAGGAATGAAATCCTTGTGACAGGAGGAATAAAATCCTTCCTGTGACATCCTCGTGATAGCAGGAATAAAATCCATCCCCGTGACAGGAGGAATAAAATCCTCGTGACAGGAGTAATAAAATCCATCCACGTGACAGGAGGAATAAAATCCATCCTCATGACAGGAGGAATAAAATCCTTGTGACAGGAGTAATAAAATCCATCCCTGTGACATCCTCGTGACAGGAGGAATAAAATCCAGCCTCGTGACAGGAGGAATAAAATCCATCCTCAAGACAAGAAGTATAGAATCCATCCTCCTGACAGGAGGAATAAAATCCACCCTCGTGACAGGAGGAATAAAATCCTTGTGACAGAGGAATAAAAACCTCGTGACAGAGGAATAAAAGCCTCGTGACAGGAGGAATAAAATCCATCCCCCTGACAGGAGGAGTAAAATCCATCCCTGTGACAAGAGGAATAAAATCCTCGTGACAGGAGGAATAAAATCCATCCCCATGACAGGAGGAATGAAATCTTCGTAACAGGAGGAATATAATCAATCCCCAAGACCACCTCATGACAGGAGTAATAAAATCCATCCCCATGACAGGAAGAATAAATCCATCCCCGTGACAGGAGGAATGAAATCCTCTTGACAAGAAGAATATAATCCTCGTAACAGGAGGAATAAGATCCTCATGACAGGAGGAATAAGATCCATCCCCGTGACCGGAGGAATGAAATCCTTGTGACAGGAGGAATAAAATCCTTCCTGTGACATCCTCGTGATAGGAGGAATAAAATCCATCCCCGTGACAGGAGGAATAAAATCCTCGTGACAGGAGTAATAAAATCCATCCACGTGACAGGAGGAATAAAATCCATCCTCATGACAGGAGGAATAAAATCCTTGTGACAGGAGTAATAAAATCCATCCCTGTGACATCCTCGTGACAGGAGGAATAAAATCCAGCCTCGTGACAGGAGGAATAAAATCCATCCTCTTCCCAGGAGGAATAAAATCCTCATGACAGGAGGAATAAAATCCATCCTCAAGACAAGAAGTATAGAATCCATCCTCCTGACAGGAGGAATAAAATCCATCCTCGTGACAGGAGGAATAAAATCCTTGTGACAGAGGAATAAAAACCTCGTGACAGAGGAATAAAACCCTCGTGACAGGAGGAATAAAATCCATCCCCCTGACAGGAGGAGTAAAATCCATCCCTGTGACAAGAGGAATAAAATCCTCGTGACAGGAGGAATAAAATCCATCCCCGTGACAGGAGGCATAAAATCCATCCTCACGACAGGAGGAATAAAATCCTTGTGACAGGAGTAATAAAATCCATCCCTGTGACATCCTCATGACAGGCGGAATAAAATCCTCGTGATAGGACGAATAAGATCCTCGGGACAGGAGGAATAAAATCCTCGTGACAGGAGGAATAAAATCCATCCCTATGACATCCCTATGACAGGAGGAATAAAATCCATCCCCATGACAGGAGGAAGAAAATCCATCCCCGTGACAGGAGGAATAAAATCCATCCCCGTGACAGGATGAATAAAATCCTCGTGACAGGAGTAATAAAATACATCCACGTGTCAGGAGGAATAAAATCCATCCTCATGACAGGAGGAATAAAATCCTTGTGACAGGAGGAATAAAATCCATTCTCATGACAGGAGGAATAAAATCCTTGTGACAGGAGGAATAAAATCCATCCCTGTGACATCCTCGTGACAGGAGGAATAAAATCCAGCCTCCTGACAGGAGGAATAAAATCCATCCTCTTCCCAGGAGGAATAAAATCCTCATGACAGGAGGAATAAAATCCATCCTCAAGACAAGAAGTATAGAATCCATCCTCCTGACAGGAGGAATAAAATCCACCCTCGTGACAGGAGGAATAAAATCCTTGTGACAGAGGAATAAAAACCTCGTGACAGAGGAATAAAATCCTCGTGACAGGAGGAATAAAATCCATCCCCCTGACAGGAGGAGTAAAATCCATCCCTGTGACAAGAGGAATAAAATCCTCGTGACAGGAGGAATAAAATCCATCCCCGTGACAGGAGGAATGAAATCTTCGTAACAGGAGGAATATAATCAATCCCCAAGACCACCTCATGACAGGAGTAATAAAATCCATCCCCATGACAGGAAGAATAAATCCATCCCCGTGACAGGAGGAATGAAATCCTCTTGACAAGAAGAATATAATCCTCGTAACAGGAGGAATAAGATCCTCATGACAGGAGGAATAAGATCCATCCCCGTGACCGGAGGAATGAAATCCTTGTGACAGGAGGAATAAAATCCTTCCTGTGACATCCTCGTGATAGGAGGAATAAAATCCATCCCCGTGACAGGAGGAATAAAATCCTCGTGACAGGAGTAATAAAATCCATCCACGTGACAGGAGGAATAAAATCCATCCTCATGACAGGAGGAATAAAATCCTTGTGACAGGAGTAATAAAATCCATCCCTGTGACATCCTCGTGACAGGAGGAATAAAATCCAGCCTCGTGACAGGAGGAATAAAATCCATCCTCTTCCCAGGAGGAATAAAATCCTCATGACAGGAGGAATAAAATCCATCCTCAAGACAAGAAGTATAGAATCCATCCTCCTGACAGGAGGAAAAAAATCCACCCTCGTGACAGGAGGAATAAAATCCTTGTGACAGAGGAATAAAAACCTCGTGACAGAGGAATAAAATCCTCGTGACAGGAGGAATAAAATCCATCCCCCTGACAGGAGGAGTAAAATCCATCCCTGTGACAAGAGGAATAAAATCTTCGTGACAGGAGGAATAAAATCCATCCCCGTGACAGGAGGCATAAAATCCATCCTCACGACAGGAGGAATAAAATCCTTGTGACAGGAGTAATAAAATCCATCCCTGTGACATCCTCATGACAGGCGGAATAAAATCCTCGTGATAGGACGAATAAGATCCTGGTGACAGGAGGAATAAAATCCTCGTGACAGGAGGAATAAAATCCATCCCCATGACATCCCTATGACAGGAGGAATAAAATCCATCCCCATGACAGGAGGAAGAAAATCCATCCCCGTGACAGGAGGAATAAAATCCCTCCCCGTGACAGGATGAATAAAATCCTCGTGACAGGAGTAATAAAATACATCCACGTGTCAGGAGGAATAAAATCCATCCTCATGACAGGAGGAATAAAATCCTTGTGACAGGAGGAATAAAATCCATTCTCATGACAGGAGGAATAAAATCCTTGTGACAGGAGGAATAAAATCCATCCCCGTGACCGGAGGAATGAAATCCTCGTGATAGGAGGAATAAAATCCATCCCCGTGACAGGAGGAATACAATCCTCGTGACAGGAGTAATAAAATCCATCCACGTGACAGGATGAATAAAATCCATCCTCATGACAGGAGGAATAAAATCCTTGTGACAGGAGTAATAAAATCCATCCCTGTGACATCCTCGTGACAGGAGGAATAAAATCCAGCCTCGTGACAGGAGGAATAAAATCCATCCTCTTCCCAGGAGGAATAAAATCCTCATGACAGGAGGAATAAAATCCATCCTCAAGACAAGAAGTATAGAATCCATCCTCCTGACAGGAGGAATAAAATCCACCCTCGTGACAGGAGGAATAAAATCCTTGTGACAGAGGAATAAAAACCTCGTGACAGAGGAATAAAATCCTCGTGACAGGAGGAATAAAATCCATCCCCCTGACAGGAGGAGTAAAATCCATCCCTGTGACAAGAGGAATAAAATCCTCGTGACAGGAGGAATAAAATCCATCCCCGTGACAGGAGGAATGAAATCTTCGTAACAGGAGGAATATAATCAATCCCCAAGACCACCTCATGACAGGAGTAATAAAATCCATCCCCATGACAGCAGGAATAAATCCATCCCCGTGACAGGAGGAATGAAATCCTCTTGACAAGAAGAATATAATCCTCGTAACAGGAGGAATAAGATCCTCATGACAGGAGGAATAAGATCCTCGTGACAGGAGGAATAAAATCCTCGTGACAGGAGGAATAATCCAACCCCATGACATCCTTGTGACAGCAGGATTAAAATACATCCCCGTCTCAGCAGGAGTAAAATCTATCCCTTTGACGGGAGGTATAAAATCCTCATGACAGGAGGAATAAAATCCATCACTATGATATCCTCGTGACAGGAGGAATAAAATCCATCCCCGTGACAGGAGGCATAAAATCCATCCTCACGACAGGAGGAATAAAATCCTTGTGACAGGAGTAATAAAATCCATCCCTGTGACATCCTCATGACAGGCGGAATAAAATCCTCGTGATAGGACAAATAAGATCCTCGTGACAGGAGGAATAAAATCATCGTGACAGGAGGAATAAAATCCATCCCCATGACATCCCTATGACAGGAGGAATAAAATCCATCCCCATGACAGGAGGAAGAAAGTCCATCCCCGTGACAGGAGGAATAAAATCCATCCCCGTGACAGGAGGAATAAAATCCTCGTGACAGGAGTAATAAAATACATCCACGTGTCAGGAGGAATAAAATCCATCCTCATGACAGGAGGAATAAAATCCTTGTGACAGGAGGAATAAAATCCATTCTCATGACAGGAGGAATAAAATCCTTGTGACAGGAGGAATAAAATCCATCCCCGTGACCGGAGGAATGAAATCCTTGTGACAGGAGGAATAAAATCCTTCCTGTGACATCCTCGTGATAGGAGGAATAAAATCCATCCCCGTGACAGGAGGAATAAAATCCTCGTGACAGGAGTAATAAAATCCATCCACGTGACAGGAGGAATAAAATCCATCCTCATGACAGGAGGAATAAAATCCTTGTGACAGGAGTAATAAAATCCATCCCTGTGACATCCTCGTGACAGGAGGAATAAAATCCAGCCTCGTGACAGGAGGAATAAAATCCATCCTCTTCCCAGGAAGAATAAAATCCTCATGACAGGAGGAATAAAATCCATCCTCAAGACAAGAAGTATAGAATCCATCCTCGTGACAGGAGGAATAAAATCCACCCTCGTGACAGGAGGAATAAAATCCTTGTGACAGAGGAATAAAAACCTCGTGACAGAGGAATAAAATCCTCGTGACAGGAGGAATAAAATCCAACCCCTGACAGGAGGAGTAAAATCCATCCCTGTGACAAGAGGAATAAAATCTTCGTGACAGGAGGAATAAAATCCATCCCCGTGACAGGAGGCATAAAATCCATCCTCACGACAGGAGGAATAAAATCCTTGTGACAGGAGTAATAAAATCCATCCCTGTGACATCCTCATGACAGGCGGAATAAAATCCTCGTGATAGGACGAATAAGATCCTGGTGACAGGAGGAATAAAATCCTCGTGACAGGAGAAATAAAATCCATCCCCATGACATCCCTATGACAGGAGGAATAAAATCCATCCCCATGACAGGAGGAAGAAAATCCATCCCCGTGACAGGAGGAATAAAATCCCTCCCCGTGACAGGATGAATAAAATCCTCGTGACAGGAGTAATAAAATACATCCACGTGTCAGGAGGAATAAAATCCATCCTCATGACAGGAGGAATAAAATCCTTGTGACAGGAGGAATAAAATCCATTCTCATGACAGGAGGAATAAAATCCTTGTGACAGGAGGAATAAAATCCATCCCCGTGACCGGAGGAATGAAATCCTTGTGATAGGAGGAATAAAATCCATCCCCGTGACAGGAGGAATAAAATCCTCGTGACAGGAGTAATAAAATCCATCCACGTGACAGGAGGAATAAAATCCATCCTCATGACAGGAGGAATAAAATCCTTGTGACAGGAGTAATAAAATCCATCCCTGTGACATCCTCGTGACAGGAGGAATAAAATCCAGCCTCGTGACAGGAGGAATAAAATCCATCCTCTTCCCAGGAGGAATAAAATCCTCATGACAGGAGGAATAAAATCCATCCTCAAGACAAGAAGTATAGAATCCATCCTCCTGACAGGAGGAATAAAATCCACCCTCGTGACAGGAGGAATAAAATCCTTGTGACAGAGGAATAAAAACCTCGTGACAGAGGAATAAAATCCTCGTGACAGGAGGAATAAAATCCATCCCCCTGACAGGAGGAGTAAAATCCATCCCTGTGACAAGAGGAATAAAATCCTCGTGACAGGAGGAATAAAATCCATCCCCGTGACAGGAGGAATGAAATCTTCGTAACAGGAGGAATATAATCAATCCCCAAGACCACCTCATGACAGGAGTAATAAAATCCATCCCCATGACAGCAGGAATAAATCCATCCCCGTGACAGGAGGAATGAAATCCTCTTGACAAGAAGAATATAATCCTCGTAACAGGAGGAATAAGATCCTCATGACAGGAGGAATAAGATCCTCGTGACAGGAGGAATAAAATCCTCGTGACAGGAGGAATAAAATCCTTGTGACAGGAGGAATAAAATCCATCCCCGTGACCGGAGGAATGAAATCCTCGTGATAGGAGGAATAAAATCCATCCCCGTGACAGGAGGAATAAAATCCTCGTGACAGGAGTAATAAAATCCATCCACGTGACAGGAGGAATAAAATCCATCCTCATGACAGGAGGAATAAAATCCTTGTGACAGGAGTAATAAAATCCATCCCTGTGACATCCTCGTGACAGGAGGAATAAAATCCAGCCTCGTGACAGGAGGAATAAAATCCATCCTCTTCCCAGGAGGAATAAAATCCTCATGACAGGAGGAATAAAATCCATCCTCAAGACAAGAAGTATAGAATCCATCCTCCTGACAGGAGGAATAAAATCCACCCTCGTGACAGGAGGAATAAAATCCTTGTGACAGAGGAATAAAAACCTCGTGACAGAGGAATAAAATCCTCGTGACAGGAGGAATAAAATCCATCCCCCTGACAGGAGGAGTAAAATCCATCCCTGTGACAAGAGGAATAAAATCCTCGTGACAGGAGGAATAAAATCCATCCCCGTGACAGGAGGAATGAAATCTTCGTAACAGGAGGAATATAATCAATCCCCAAGACCACCTCATGACAGGAGTAATAAAATCCATCCCCATGACAGCAGGAATAAATCCATCCCCGTGACAGGAGGAATGAAATCCTCTTGACAAGAAGAATATAATCCTCGTAACAGGAGGAATAAGATCCTCATGACAGGAGGAATAAGATCCTCGTGACAGGAGGAATAAAATCCTCGTGACAGGAGGAATAAAATCCAACCCCATGACATCCTTGTGACAGCAGGATTAAAATACATCCCCGTCTCAGCAGGAGTAAAATCTATCCCTTTGACGGGAGGTATAAAATCCTCATGACAGGAGGAATAAAATCCATCACTATGACATCCTCGTGACAGGAGGAATAAAATCCATCCCCGTGACAGGAGGCATAAAATCCATCCTCACGACAGGAGGAATAAAATCCTTGTGACAGGAGTAATAAAATCCATCCCTGTGACATCCTCATGACAGGCGGAATAAAATCCTCGTGATAGGACAAATAAGATCCTCGTGACAGGAGGAATAAAATCATCGTGACAGGAGGAATAAAATCCATCCCCATGACATCCCTATGACAGGAGGAATAAAATCCATCCCCATGACAGGAGGAAGAAAGTCCATCCCCGTGACAGGAGGAATAAAATCCTCGTGACAGGAGTAATAAAATACATCCACGTGTCAGGAGGAATAAAATCCATCCTCATGACAGGAGGAATAAAATCCTTGTGACAGGAGGAATAAAATCCATCCCCGTGACCGGAGGAATGAAATCCTTGTGACAGGAGGAATAAAATCCTTCCTGTGACATCCTCGTGATAGGAGGAATAAAATCCATCCCCGTGACAGGAGGAATAAAATCCTCGTGACAGGAGTAATAAAATCCATCCACGTGACAGGAGGAATAAAATCCATCCTCATGACAGGAGGAATAAAATCCTTGTGACAGGAGTAATAAAATCCATCCCTGTGACATCCTCGTGACAGGAGGAATAAAATCCAGCCTCGTGACAGGAGGAATAAAATCCATCCTCTTCCCAGGAGGAATAAAATCCTCATGACAGGAGGAATAAAATCCATCCTCAAGACAAGAAGTATAGAATCCATCCTCGTGACAGGAGGAATAAAATCCACCCTCGTGACAGGAGGAATAAAATCCTTGTGACAGAGGAATAAAAACCTCGTGACAGAGGAATAAAATCCTCGTGACAGGAGGAATAAAATCCATCCCCCTGACAGGAGGAGTAAAATCCATCCCTGTGACAAGAGGAATAAAATCTTCGTGACAGGAGGAATAAAATCCATCCCCGTGACAGGAGGCATAAAATCCATCCTCACGACAGGAGGAATAAAATCCTTGTGACAGGAGTAATAAAATCCATCCCTGTGACATCCTCATGACAGGCGGAATAAAATCCTCGTGATAGGACGAATAAGATCCTGGTGACAGGAGGAATAAAATCCTCGTGACAGGAGAAATAAAATCCATCCCCATGACATCCCTATGACAGGAGGAATAAAATCCATCCCCATGACAGGAGGAAGAAAATCCATCCCCGTGACAGGAGGAATAAAATCCCTCCCCGTGACAGGATGAATAAAATCCTCGTGACAGGATTAATAAAATACATCCACGTGTCAGGAGGAATAAAATCCATCCTCATGACAGGAGGAATAAAATCCTTGTGACAGGAGGAATAAAATCCATTCTCATGACAGGAGGAATAAAATCCTTGTGACAGGAGGAATAAAATCCATCCCCGTGACCGGAGGAATGAAATCCTCGTGATAGGAGGAATAAAATCCATCCCCGTGACAGGAGGAATAAAATCCTCGTGACAGGAGTAATAAAATCCATCCACGTGACAGGAGGAATAAAATCCATCCTCATGACAGGAGGAATAAAATCCTTGTGACAGGAGTAATAAAATCCATCCCTGTGACATCCTCGTGACAGGAGGAATAAAATCCAGCCTCGTGACAGGAGGAATAAAATCCATCCTCTTCCCAGGAGGAATAAAATCCTCATGACAGGAGGAATAAAATCCATCCTCAAGACAAGAAGTATAGAATCCATCCTCGTGACAGGAGGAATAAAATCCACCCTCGTGACAGGAGGAATAAAATCCTTGTGACAGAGGAATAAAAACCTCGTGACAGAGGAATAAAATCCTCGTGACAGGAGGAATAAAATCCATCCCCCTGACAGGAGGAGTAAAATCCATCCCTGTGACAAGAGGAATAAAATCCTCGTGACAGGAGGAATAAAATCCATCCCCGTGACAGGAGGAATGAAATCTTCGTAACAGGAGGAATATAATCAATCCCCAAGACCACCTCATGACAGGAGTAATAAAATCCATCCCCATGACAGCAGGAATAAATCCATCCCCGTGACAGGAGGAATGAAGTCCTCTTGACAAGAAGAATATAATCCTCGTAACAGGAGGAATAAGATCCTCATGACAGGAGGAATAAGATCCTCGTGACAGGAGGAATAAAATCCTCGTGACAGGAGGAATAAAATCCAACCCCATGACATCCTTGTGACAGCAGGATTAAAATACATCCCCGTCTCAGCAGGAGTAAAATCTATCCCTTTGACGGGAGGTATAAAATCCTCATGACAGGAGGAATAAAATCCATCACTATGATATCCTCATGACAGGAGGAATAAAATCCATCCCCGTGACAGGAGGCATAAAATCCATCCTCACGACAGGAGGAATAAAATCCTTGTGACAGGAGTAATAAAATCCATCCCTGTGACATCCTCATGACAGGCGGAATAAAATCCTCGTGATAGGACAAATAAGATCCTCGTGACAGGAGGAATAAAATCCTCGTGACAGGAGGAATAAAATCCATCCCCATGACATCCCTATGACAGGAGGAATAAAATCCATCCCCATGACAGGAGGAAGAAAGTCCATCCCCGTGACAGGAGGAATAAAATCCATCCCCGTGACAGGAGGAATAAAATCCTCGTGACAGGAGTAATAAAATACATCCAAGTGTCAGGAGGAATAAAATCCATCCTCATGACAGGAGGAATAAAATCCTTGTGACAGGAGGAATAAAATCCATTCTCATGACAGGAGGAATAAAATCCTTGTGACAGGAGGAATAAAATCCATCCCCGTGACCGGAGGAATGAAATCCTTGTGACAGGAGGAATAAAATCCTTCCTGTGACATCCTCGTGATAGGAGGAATAAAATCCATCCCCGTGACAGGAGGAATAAAATCCTCATGACAGGAGTAATAAAATCCATCCACGTGACAGGAGGAATAAAATCCATCCTCATGACAGGAGGAATAAAATCCTTGTGACAGGAGTAATAAAATCCATCCCTGTGACATCCTCGTGACAGGAGGAATAAAATCCAGCCTCGTGACAGGAGGAATAAAATCCATCCTCTTCCCAGGAGGAATAAAATCCTCATGACAGGAGGAATAAAATCCATCCTCAAGACAAGAAGTATAGAATCCATCCTCCTGACAGGAGGAATAAAATCCACCCTCGTGACAGGAGGAATAAAATCCTTGTGACAGAGGAATAAAAACCTCGTGACAGAGGAATAAAATCCTCGTGACAGGAGGAATAAAATCCATCCCCCTGACAGGAGGAGTAAAATCCATCCCTGTGACAAGAGGAATAAAATCCTCGTGACAGGAGGAATAAAATCCATCCCCGTGACAGGAGGAATGAAATCTTCGTAACAGGAGGAATATAATCAATCCCCAAGACCACCTCATGACAGGAGTAATAAAATCCATCCCCATGACAGGAAGAATAAATCCATCCCCGTGACAGGAGGAATGAAATCCTCTTGACAAGAAGAATATAATCCTCGTAACAGGAGGAATAAGATCCTCATGACAGGAGGAATAAGATCCATCCCCGTGACCGGAGGAATGAAATCCTTGTGACAGGAGGAATAAAATCCTTCCTGTGACATCCTCGTGATAGGAGGAATAAAATCCATCCCCGTGACAGGAGGAATAAAATCCTCGTGACAGGAGTAATAAAATCCATCCACGTGACAGGAGGAATAAAATCCATCCTCATGACAGGAGGAATAAAATCCTTGTGACAGGAGTAATAAAATCCATCCCTGTGACATCCTCGTGACAGGAGGAATAAAATCCAGCCTCGTGACAGGAGGAATAAAATCCATCCTCTTCCCAGGAGGAATAAAATCCTCATGACAGGAGGAATAAAATCCATCCTCAAGACAAGAAGTATAGAATCCATCCTCATGACAGGAGGAATAAAATCCACCCTCGTGACAGGAGGAATAAAATCCTTGTGACAGAGGAATAAAAACCTCGTGACAGAGGAATAAAATCCTCGTGACAGGAGGAATAAAATCCATCCCCCTGACAGGAGGAGTAAAATCCATCCCTGTGACAAGAGGAATAAAATCTTCGTGACAGGAGGAATAAAATCCATCCCCGTGACAGGAGGCATAAAATCCATCCTCACGACAGGAGGAATAAAATCCTTGTGACAGGAGTAATAAAATCCATCCCTGTGACATCCTCATGACAGGCGGAATAAAATCCTCGTGATAGGACGAATAAGATCCTGGTGACAGGAGGAATAAAATCCTCGTGACAGGAGAAATAAAATCCATCCCCATGACATCCCTATGACAGGAGGAATAAAATCCATCCCCATGACAGGAGGAAGAAAATCCATCCCCGTGACAGGAGGAATAAAATCCCTCCCCGTGACAGGATGAATAAAATCCTCGTGACAGGAGTAATAAAATACATCCACGTGTCAGGAGGAATAAAATCCATCCTCATGACAGGAGGAATAAAATCCTTGTGACAGGAGGAATAAAATCCATTCTCATGACAGGAGGAATAAAATCCTTGTGACAGGAGGAATAAAATCCATCCCCGTGACCGGAGGAATGAAATCCTCGTGATAGGAGGAATAAAATCCATCCCCGTGACAGGAGGAATAAAATCCTCGTGACAGGAGTAATAAAATCCATCCACGTGACAGGAGGAATAAAATCCATCCTCATGACAGGAGGAATAAAATCCTTGTGACAGGAGTAATAAAATCCATCCCTGTGACATCCTCGTGACAGGAGGAATAAAATCCAGCCTCGTGACAGGAGGAATAAAATCCATCCTCTTCCCAGGAGGAATAAAATCCTCATGACAGGAGGAATAAAATCCATCCTCAAGACAAGAAGTATAGAATCCATCCTCCTGACAGGAGGAATAAAATCCACCCTCGTGACAGGAGGAATAAAATCCTTGTGACAGAGGAATAAAAACCTCGTGACAGAGGAATAAAATCCTCGTGACAGGAGGAATAAAATCCATCCCCCTGACAGGAGGAGTAAAATCCATCCCTGTGACAAGAGGAATAAAATCCTCGTGACAGGAGGAATAAAATCCATCCCCGTGACAGGAGGAATGAAATCTTCGTAACAGGAGGAATATAATCAATCCCCAAGACCACCTCATGACAGGAGTAATAAAATCCATCCCCATGACAGCAGGAATAAATCCATCCCCGTGACAGGAGGAATGAAATCCTCTTGACAAGAAGAATATAATCCTCGTAACAGGAGGAATAAGATCCTCATGACAGGAGGAATAAGATCCTCGTGACAGGAGGAATAAAATCCTCGTGACAGGAGGAATAAAATCCTTGTGACAGGAGGAATAAAATCCATCCCCGTGACCGGAGGAATGAAATCCTCGTGATAGGAGGAATAAAATCCATCCCCGTGACAGGAGGAATAAAATCCTCGTGACAGGAGTAATAAAATCCATCCACGTGACAGGAGGAATAAAATCCATCCTCATGACAGGAGGAATAAAATCCTTGTGACAGGAGTAATAAAATCCATCCCTGTGACATCCTCGTGACAGGAGGAATAAAATCCAGCCTCGTGACAGGAGGAATAAAATCCATCCTCTTCCCAGGAGGAATAAAATCCTCATGACAGGAGGAATAAAATCCATCCTCAAGACAAGAAGTATAGAATCCATCCTCCTGACAGGAGGAATAAAATCCACCCTCGTGACAGGAGGAATAAAATCCTTGTGACAGAGGAATAAAAACCTCGTGACAGAGGAATAAAATCCTCGTGACAGGAGGAATAAAATCCATCCCCCTGACAGGAGGAGTAAAATCCATCCCTGTGACAAGAGGAATAAAATCCTCGTGACAGGAGGAATAAAATCCAACCCCATGACATCCTTGTGACAGCAGGATTAAAATACATCCCCGTCTCAGCAGGAGTAAAATCTATCCCTTTGACGGGAGGTATAAAATCCTCATGACAGGAGGAATAAAATCCATCACTATGACATCCTCGTGACAGGAGGAATAAAATCCATCCCCGTGACAGGAGGCATAAAATCCATCCTCACGACAGGAGGAATAAAATCCTTGTGACAGGAGTAATAAAATCCATCCCTGTGACATCCTCATGACAGGCGGAATAAAATCCTCGTGATAGGACAAATAAGATCCTCGTGACAGGAGGAATAAAATCATCGTGACAGGAGGAATAAAATCCATCCCCATGACATCCCTATGACAGGAGGAATAAAATCCATCCCCATGACAGGAGGAAGAAAGTCCATCCCCGTGACAGGAGGAATAAAATCCTCCCCGTGACAGGATGAATAAAATCCTCGTGACAGGAGTAATAAAATACATCCACGTGTCAGGAGGAATAAAATCGATCCTCATGACAGGAGGAATAAAATCCTTGTGACAGGAGGAATAAAATCCATTCTCATGACAGGAGGAATAAAATCCTTGTGACAGGAGGAATAAAATCCATCCCCGTGACCGGAGGAATGAAATCCTCGTGATAGGAGGAATAAAATCCATCCCCGTGACAGGAGGAATAAAATCCTCGTGACAGGAGTAATAAAATCCATCCACGTGACAGGAGGAATAAAATCCATCCTCATGACAGGAGGAATAAAATCCTTGTGACAGGAGTAATAAAATCCATCCCTGTGACATCCTCGTGACAGGAGGAATAAAATCCAGCCTCGTGACAGGAGGAATAAAATCCATCCTCTTCCCAGGAGGAATAAAATCCTCATGACAGGAGGAATAAAATCCATCCTCAAGACAAGAAGTATAGAATCCATCCTCGTGACAGGAGGAATAAAATCCACCCTCGTGACAGGAGGAATAAAATCCTTGTGACAGAGGAATAAAAACCTCGTGACAGAGGAATAAAATCCTCGTGACAGGAGGAATAAAATCCATCCCCCTGACAGGAGGAGTAAAATCCATCCCTGTGACAAGAGGAATAAAATCTTCGTGACAGGAGGAATAAAATCCATCCCCGTGACAGGAGGCTGAATATAATCCTCGTAACAGGAGGAATAAGATCCTCATGACAGGAGGAATAAGATCCTCGTGACAGGAGGAATAAAATCCTCGTGACAGGAGGAATAAAATCCAACCCCATGACATCCTTGTGACAGCAGGATTAAAATACATCCCCGTCTCAGCAGGAGTAAAATCTATCCCTTTGACGGGAGGTATAAAATCCTCATGACAGGAGGAATAAAATCCATCACTATGATATCCTCATGACAGGAGGAATAAAATCCATCCCCGTGACAGGAGGCATAAAATCCATCCTCACGACAGGAGGAATAAAATCCTTGTGACAGGAGTAATAAAATCCATCCCTGTGACATCCTCATGACAGGCGGAATAAAATCCTCGTGATAGGACAAATAAGATCCTCGTGACAGGAGTAATAAAATCCTCGTGACAGGAGGAATAAAATCCATCCCCATGACATCCCTATGACAGGAGGAATAAAATCCATCCCCATGACAGGAGGAAGAAAGTCCATCCCCGTGACAGGAGGAATAAAATCCATCCCCGTGACAGGAGGAATAAAATCCTCGTGACAGGAGTAATAAAATACATCCAAGTGTCAGGAGGAATAAAATCCATCCTCATGACAGGAGGAATAAAATCCTTGTGACAGGAGGAATAAAATCCATTCTCATGACAGGAGGAATAAAATCCTTGTGACAGGAGGAATAAAATCCATCCCCGTGACCGGAGGAATGAAATCCTTGTGACAGGAGGAATAAAATCCTTCCTGTGACATCCTCGTGATAGGAGGAATAAAATCCATCCCCATGACAGGAGGAATAAAATCCTCATGACAGGAGTAATAAAATCCATCCACGTGACAGGAGGAATAAAATCCATCCTCATGACAGGAGGAATAAAATCCTTGTGACAGGAGTAATAAAATCCATCCCTGTGACATCCTCGTGACAGGAGGAATAAAATCCAGCCTCGTGACAGGAGGAATAAAATCCATCCTCTTCCCAGGAGGAATAAAATCCTCATGACAGGAGGAATAAAATCCATCCTCAAGACAAGAAGTATAGAATCCATCCTCCTGACAGGAGGAATAAAATCCACCCTCGTGACAGGAGGAATAAAATCCTTGTGACAGAGGAATAAAAACCTCGTGACAGAGGAATAAAATCCTCGTGACAGGAGGAATAAAATCCATCCCCCTGACAGGAGGAGTAAAATCCATCCCTGTGACAAGAGGAATAAAATCCTCGTGACAGGAGGAATAAAATCCATCCCCGTGACAGGAGGAATGAAATCTTCGTAACAGGAGGAATATAATCAATCCCCAAGACCACCTCATGACAGGAGTAATAAAATCCATCCCCATGACAGGAAGAATAAATCCATCCCCGTGACAGGAGGAATGAAATCCTCTTGACAAGAAGAATATAATCCTCGTAACAGGAGGAATAAGATCCTCATGACAGGAGGAATAAGATCCATCCCCGTGACCGGAGGAATGAAATCCTTGTGACAGGAGGAATAAAATCCTTCCTGTGACATCCTCGTGATAGGAGGAATAAAATCCATCCCCGTGACAGGAGGAATAAAATCCTCGTGACAGGAGGAATAAAATCCATCCACGTGACAGGAGGAATAAAATCCATCCTCATGACAGGAGGAATAAAATCCTTGTGACAGGAGTAATAAAATCCATCCCTGTGACATCCTCGTGACAGGAGGAATAAAATCCAGCCTCGTGACAGGAGGAATAAAATCCATCCTCTTCCCAGGAGGAATAAAATCCTCATGACAGGAGGAATAAAATCCATCCTCAAGACAAGAAGTATAGAATCCATCCTCCTGACAGGAGGAATAAAATCCACCCTCATGACAGGAGGAATAAAATCCTTGTGACAGAGGAATAAAAAACTCGTGACAGAGGAATAAAATCCTCGTGACAGGAGGAATAATATCCATCCCCCTGACAGGAGGAGTAAAATCCATCCCTGTGACAAGAGGAATAAAATCCTCGTGACAGGAGGAATAAAATCCATCCCCGTGACAGGAGGCATAAAATCCATCCTCACGACAGGAGGAATAAAATCCTTGTGACAGGAGTAATAAAATCCATCCCTGTGACATCCTCATGACAGGCGGAATAAAATCCTCGTGATAGGACGAATAAGATCCTCGGGACAGGAGGAATAAAATCCTCGTGACAGGAGGAATAAAATCCATCCCTATGACATCCCTATGACAGGAGGAATAAAATCCATCCCCATGACAGGAGGAAGAAAATCCATCCCCGTGACAGGAGGAATAAAATCCATCCCCGTGACAGGATGAATAAAATCCTCGTGACAGGAGTAATAAAATACATCCACGTGTCAGGAGGAATAAAATCCATCCTCATGACAGGAGGAATAAAATCCTTGTGACAGGAGGAATAAAATCCATTCTCATGACAGGAGGAATAAAATCCTTGTGACAGGAGGAATAAAATCCATCCCTGTGACATCCTCGTGACAGGAGGAATAAAATCCAGCCTCGTGACAGGAGGAATAAAATCCATCCTCTTCCCAGGAGGAATAAAATCCTCATGACAGGAGGAATAAAATCCATCCTCAAGACAAGAAGTATAGAATCCATCCTCCTGACAGGAGGAATAAAATCCACCCTCGTGACAGGAGGAATAAAATCCTTGTGACAGAGGAATAAAAACCTCGTGACAGAGGAATAAAATCCTCGTGACAGGAGGAATAAAATCCATCCCCCTGACAGGAGGAGTAAAATCCATCCCTGTGACAAGAGGAATAAAATCCTCGTGACAGGAGGAATAAAATCCATCCCCGTGACAGGAGGAATGAAATCTTCGTAACAGGAGGAATATAATCAATCCCCAAGACCACCTCATGACAGGAGTAATAAAATCCATCCCCATGACAGGAAGAATAAATCCATCCCCGTGACAGGAGGAATGAAATCCTCTTGACAAGAAGAATATAATCCTCGTAACAGGAGGAATAAGATCCTCATGACAGGAGGAATAAGATCCATCCCCGTGACCGGAGGAATGAAATCCTTGTGACAGGAGGAATAAAATCCTTCCTGTGACATCCTCGTGATAGGAGGAATAAAATCCATCCCCGTGACAGGAGGAATAAAATCCTCGTGACAGGAGGAATAAAATCCATCCACGTGACAGGAGGAATAAAATCCATCCTCATGACAGGAGGAATAAAATCCTTGTGACAGGAGTAATAAAATCCATCCCTGTGACATCCTCGTGACAGGAGGAATAAAATCCAGCCTCGTGACAGGAGGAATAAAATCCATCCTCTTCCCAGGAGGAATAAAATCCTCATGACAGGAGGAATAAAATCCATCCTCAAGACAAGAAGTATAGAATCCATCCTCCTGACAGGAGGAATAAAATCCACCCTCGTGACAGGAGGAATAAAATCCTTGTGACAGAGGAATAAAAAACTCGTGACAGAGGAATAAAATCCTCGTGACAGGAGAAATAATATCCATCCCCCTGACAAGAGGAGTAAAATCCCTCCCTGTGACAAGAGGAATAAAATCCTCGTGACAGGAGGAATAAAATCCATCCCCGTGACAGGAGGCATAAAATCCATCCTCATGACAGGAGGAATAAAATCCTTGTGACAGGAGTAATAAAATCCATCCCTGTGACATCCTCATGACAGGCGGAATAAAATCCTCGTGATAGGACGAATAAGATCCTGGTGACAGGAGGAATAAAATCCTCGTGACAGGAGGAATAAAATCCATCCCCATGACATCCCTATGACAGGAGGAATAAAATCCATCCCCATGACAGGAGGAAGAAAATCCATCCCCGTGACAGGAGGAATAAAATCCATCCCCGTGACAGGAGGAATAAAATCCTCGTGACAGGAGTAATAAAATACATCCACGTGTCAGGAGGAATAAAATCCATCCTCATGACAGGAGGAATAAAATCCTTGTGACAGGAGGAATAAAATCCATTCTCATGACAGGAGGAATAAAATCCTTGTGACAGGAGGAATAAAATCCATCCCTGTGACCGGAGGAATGAAATCCATCCCCGTGACAGGAGGAATGAAGTCCATCCCTGTGACAGGAGGAATAAAATCCATCCCCGTGACAGGAGGAATGAAATCCTTGTGACAGGAGTAATAAAATCCATCTCCGTGACAGGAGGAATGAAATCCTCGTGACAGGAGGAATAAAATCCATCCCCGTGACAGGAGGAATAAAATCCATCCCCGTGACAGGAGGAATGAAATCCTTGTGACACGAGTAATAAAATCCATCTCCGTGACAGGAGGAATAAAATCCATACCCGTGACAGGAGGAATGAAATCCATCCCCGTGACAGGAGGAATGAAATCCTCGTGACAGGAGGAATAAAATCCATACCCGTGACAGGAGGAATGAAATCCATCCCCGTGACAGGAGGAATGAAATCCATCCCCATGACATCCTCGTGACAGGAGGAGTAAAATCCATTCCCGTGACAGGAGGAATGAAATCCATCCCCGTGATAGGAGGAATGAAATCCATCCCCGTGACAGGAGGAATAAATCCATCCCCGTGACAGGAGGAATAAAATCCATCCCCGTGACAGAAGGAATAAAATCCATCCCTGTGACAGGAGGAATGAAATCCATCCCCGTGACAGGAGGAATAAGATCCTCGTGACAAGAGGAATAAAATCCATCCCCGTGACAGGAGGAATAAAATCCATCCCCGTGACAGGAGGAATGAAATCCATCCCCGTGACAGGAGGAATGAAATCCATCCCCGTGACAGGAGGAATAAAATCCATCCCCGTGACAGGAGGAATGAAATCCTTGTGACAGGAGTAATAAAATCCATCTCCGTGACAGGAGGAATAAAATCCATACCCGTGACAGGAGGAATGAAATCCATCCCCGTGACAGGAGGAATGAAATCCTCGTGACAGGAGGAATAAAATCCATCCCCGTGACAGGAGGAATAAAATCCAGCCCCGTGACAGGAGGAATGAAATCCTTGTGACAGGAGTAATAAAATCCATCTCCGTGACAGGAGGAATAAAATCCATACCCGTGACAGGAGGAATGAAATCCATCCCCGTGACAGGAGGAATGAAATCCTCGTGACAGGAGGAATAAAATCCATCCCCGTGACAGGAGGAATAAAATCCTCGTGACAGGAGCAATAGAATCCATCCCCATGACTTTCTTCTGACAAGAGGAATAAAATCCATCCTCATGACAGGAGGAATAAAATCCATCCTCATGACAGGAATAATAAAATCCATCCTCATGACAGGAGGAATAAAATCCATCCTCGTGACCAGAAGAGTAAAATCCATCCCTGTGACAGGAGGAATAAAATTCTCATGACAGGTGGAATAGAATTCATCCCCATGACTTCCTTGTGACAGGAGGAATAAAATTCATCCTCATGACAGGAGGAATAAAATCCATCCCCGTGACATCCTCGTGATAGGAGGAATAAAATCCACCCCAGTGATAGGAGGAATAAAATCCTCGTGACAGGAGTAATAAAATCCATCCACGCGACAGGAGGAATAAAATCCATCCTCATGGCAGGAGGAATAAAATCCTTGTGACAGGAGGAATAAAATTCTAGTGACAGGAGGAGTAAAATCCATCCCCGTGACAGGAGGAATGAAATCCATCCCCGTGACAGGAGGAATGAAATCCTCGTGACAGGAGGAATGAAATCCATCCCCGTGACAGGAGGAATAAAATCCTCGTGACAGGAGCAATAGAATCCATCCCCATGACTTTCTTCTGACAAGAGGAATAAAATCCATCCTCATGACAGGAGGAATAAAATCCATCCTCATGACAGGAGTAATAAAATCCATCCTCATGACAGGAGGAATAAAATCCATCCTCGTGACCAGAAGAGTAAAATCCATCCCTGTGACAGGAGGAATAAAATTCTCATGACAGGTGGAATAGAATCCATCCCCATGACTTCCTTGTGACAGGAGGAATAAAATTCATCCTCATGACAGGAGGAATAAAATCCATCCCCGTGACATCCTTGTGACAGGAGGAATAAAATCCATCCCCGTGACAGGAGGAATAAAATCCTCGTGACAGGAGCAATAGAATCCATCCCCATGACTTTCTTCTGACAAGAGGAATAAAATCCATCCTCATGACAGGAGGAATAAAATCCATCCTCATGACAGGAGGAATAAAATCCATCCTCGTGACCAGAAGAATAAAATCCATCCCTGTGACAGGAGGAATAAAATCCTCATGACAGGTGGAATAGAATCCATCCCCATGACTTCCTTGTGACAGGAGGAATAAAATTCATCCTCATGACAGGAGGAATAAAATCCATCCCCGTGACATCCTCGTGATAGGAGGAATAAAATCCACCCCAGTGATAGGAGGAATAAAATCCTCGTGACAGGAGTAATAAAATCCATCCACGCGACAGGAGGAATAAAATCCATCCTCATGGCAGGAGGAATAAAATCCTTGTGACAGGAGGAATAAAATTCTCGTGACAGGAGGAGTAAAATCCATCCCCGTGACAGGAGGAGTAAAATCCATCCCTGTGACAGGAGGAATAAAATCCTCGTAACAGGAGGAGTAAAATCCATCCCCGTGACAAGAGGAGTAAAATCCATCCCTGTGACAGGAGGAATAAAATCCTCGCTACAGGAGGAATAGAATCCATCCCCATGACATCCTCGTGACAGTAGGAATAAAATCTCTTCCTGTGACAGGAGGAATGAAATCCTCATGACAGGAGGAATAAAATCCATCCCGATGACATCCTCGTGACAGGAGGAATAAAATCCATCTCCGTGACAGGAGGAACAAAATCCATCCCCGTGACAGGAGGAATAAAATCCTCGTGACAGGAGGAATAAGATCCTTGTGACAGGAGGAATAAGATCCTCGTGACAGGAGGAATAAAATCCATCCCCCTGACATCCTTGTGAGAGGAGGAATAAAATCCATCCCCATGACAGGAGGAATGAAATCCTTGTGACAGGAGGAATAAAATACATCCCCTTGATATCCTCTTGATAGGAGGAATAAAATCCATCCCCGTGACAGGAGGAATAAAATCCTCGTGACAGGAGCAATAAAATCCATCCACGTGACATCCTCGTGAAAGGAGGAATAAAATCCTCGTGATAGGCGGAATAAGATCCTCGTGACAGGAGGAATAAAACCTCGTGACAGGAGGAATAAAATCCATCCCCATGACATCCTTGTGACTGGAGGAATAAAATCTATCCCCGTGACAGGAGCAATAAAATCCATTCCCTTGCCAGGAGGAGTAAAATCCATCCCCGTGACATCCTCGTGATAGGAGTAATAAAATCCATCCACGTGACAGGAGGAATAAAATCCATCTCCGTGACAGGAGGAACAAAATCCATCCCCGTGACAGGAGGAATAAAATCCTCGTGACAGGAGGAATAAGATCCTTGTGACAGGAGGAATAAGATCCTTGTGACAGGAGGAATAAGATCCTCATGACAGGAGGAATAAAATCCATCCCCATGACATCCTTGTGAGAGGAGGAATAAAATCCATCCCCGTGACAGGAGGAATAAAATCCATCCCCGTGACAGGAGGAATGAAATCCTTGTGACAGGAGGAATAAAATACATCCCCTTGATATCCTCTTGATAGGAGGAATAAAATCCATCCCCGTGACAGGAGGAATAAAATCCTCGTGACAGGAGTAATAAAATCCATCCACGTGACATCCTCGTGAAAGGAGGAATAAAATCCTCGTGATAGGCGGAATAAGATCCTCGTGACAGGAGGAATAAAACCTCGTGACAAGAGGAATAAAATCCATCCCCATGACATCCTTGTGACTGGAGGAATAAAATCTATCCCCGTGACAGGAGCAATAAAATCCATTCCCGTGCCAGGAGGAGTAAAATCCATCCCCGTGACATCCTCGTGATAAGAGTAATAAAATCCATCCACGTGACAGGAGGAATAAAATCCATCCTCATGACAGGAGGAATAAAATCCTCATGACAGGCGGAATAAAATCCATCCTCAAGACAAGAGGAATAAAATCCATCCCGGTGACAGGAGCAATAAAATCCATCTTCGTGACAGGAGGAAAAAAATCCTCGTGACAGAGGAATAAAGTCCTCGTGACAGAGGAATAAAATCCTCGTATCAGGAGAAATAAAATCCATCCCCATGAAAGGAGGAGTAAAATCCATCCCTGTGACAGGAGGAATAAAATCCTCGTGACAGGAGAAATAAAATCTATCCATATGAAAGGAGGAGTAAAATCCATCCCTGTGACAGGAGGAATAAAATCCTCGTGACAGGTGGAATAAAATCCTCGTGACAGGAGGAATAAAATCCTCATCATAGGAGGAATAAAATCCATACCCGTGACAGGAGGAATAAAATCCATCCCCGTGACAGGAGGAATAAAATCCATCCCCGTGACAGGAGGAATAAAATCCATCCTCATGACAGGTGGAATAAAATCCATCCCCGTGACATCCTCGTGATAGGAGGGATAAAATCCACCCCAGTGATAGGAGGAATAAAATCCTCGTGACAGGAGTAATAAAATCCATCCAGGCGACAGGAGGAATAAAATCCATCCTCATGGCAGGAGGAATAAAATCCTTGTGACAGGAGGAATAAAATTCTCGTGACAGGAGGAGTAAAATCCATCCCCGTGACAGGATGAATGAAATCCATCCCCGTGACAGGAGGAATGAAATCCTCGTGACAGGAGGAATAAAATCCATCCCCGTGACAGGAGGAATAAAATCCTCGTGACAGGAGCAATAGAATCCATCCCCATGACTTTAATCTGACAAGAGGAATAAAATCCATCCTCATGACAGGAGGAATAAAATCCATCCTCATGACAGGAGTAATAAAATCCATCCTCATGACAGGAGGAATAAAATCCATCCTCGTGACCAGAAGAGTAAAATCCATCCCTGTGACAGGAGGAATAAAATTCTCATGACAGGTGGAATAGAATCCATCCCCATGACTTCCTTGTGACAGGAGGAATAAAATTCATCCTCATGACAGGAGGAATAAAATCCATCCCCGTGACATCCTTGTGACAGGAGGAATAAAATCCATCCCCGTGACAGGAGGAATAAAATCCTCGTGACAGGAGAAATAAAATCTATCCCTATGAAAGGAGGAGTAAAATCCATCCCTGTGACAGGAGGAATAAAATCCTCGTGACAGGAGGAATAAAATCCTCGTGACAGGAGGAATAAAATCCTCATCATAGGAGGAATAAAATCCATCCCCGTGACAGGAGGAATAAAATCCATCCCCGTGACAGGAGGAATAAAATCCATCCCCGTGACAGGAGGAATAAAATCCTCGTGACAGGAGGAATAAAATCCATCCCCGTGACAGGAGGAATAAAATCCATCCTTGTGACAGGAGGAATAAAATCCATCCCCATGACAGGAGGAATAAAATCCATCCTTGTGACAGGCGGAATAAAATCCATACCCGTGACAGGAGGAATAAAATCCATCTCCGTGACAGGAGGAATAAAATCCATCCCCGTGACAGGAGGAATAAAATCCATCCCCGTGACAGGAGGAATGAAATCCATCCCCGTGATAGGAGGAATAAGATCCTCGTGACAGGAGGAATAAAATCCATCCCCGTGACAGGAGGAATAAAATCCATCCCCGTGACAGGAGGAATGAAATCCATCCCTGTGACAGGAGGAAAGAAATCCATCCCCGTGACAGGAGGAATAAAATCCATCTCCGTGACAGGAGGAATGAAATCCTTGTGACAGGAGTAATAAAATCCATCTCCGTGACAGGAGGAATAAAATCCATACCCGTGACAGGAGGAATGAAATCCATCCCCGTGACAGGAGGAATGAAATCCTCGTGACAGGAGGAATAAAATCCATCCCCGTGACAGGAGAAATAAAATCCATCCCCGTGACAGGAGGAATGAAATCCTTGTGACAGGAGTAATAAAATCCATCTCCGTGACAGGAGGAATAAAATCCATACCCGTGACAGGAGGAATGAAATCCATCCCCGTGACAGGAGGAATGAAATCCTCGTGACAGGAGGAATAAAATCCATCCCCGTGACAGGAGAAATAAAATCCATCCCCGTGACAGGAGGAATGAAATCCATGTGACAGGAGTAATAAAATCCATCTCCGTGACAGGAGGAATAAAATCCATACCCGTGACAGGAGGAATGAAATCCTTGTGACAGGTGGAATGAAATCCTTGTGACAGGAGTAATAAAATCCATCTCCGTGACAGGAGGAATGAAATCCATCCCCGTGACAGGAGGAATGAAATCCTCGTGACAGGAGGAATAAAATCCATACCCGTGACAGGAGGAATGAAATCCATCCCCGTGACAGGAGGAATAAAATCCATCCCCATGACATCCTCGTGACAGGAGGAGTAAAATCCATCCCCGTGACAGGAGGAATAAATCCATCCCCGTGACAGGAGGAATAAAATCCATCCCCGTGACAGGAGGAATAAATCCATCCCCGTGACAGGAGGAATGAAATGCATCCCCGTGACAGGAGGAATAAAATCCATCCCCGTGACAGGAGGAATAAAATCCATCCCCGTGACAGGAGGAATGAAATCCATCCCCGTGACAGGAGGAATAAAATCCATCCTCGTGACAGGAGGAATGAAATCCATCCCCGTGACAGGAGGAATAAAATCCATCCTCGTGACAGGAGGAATGAAATCCATCCCCGTGACAGGAGGAATGAAATCCATCCCCGTGACAGGAGGAATAAAATCCATCCCCGTGACAGGAGGAATAAAATCCATCCCCATGACATCCCCGTGACAGGAGGAGTAAAATCCATCCCCGTGACAGGAGGAATAAAATCCATCCCCGTGACAGGAGGAATGAAATCCATCCCCGTGACAGGAGGAATAAAATCCATCCCCGTGACAGGAGGAATAAAATCCATCCCCGTGACAGGAGGAATGAAATCCATCCCCGTGACAGGAGGAATAAAATCCATCCTCGTGACAGGAGGAATGAATCCATCCCCGTGACAGGAGGAATAAAATCCATCCTCGTGACAGGAGAAATGAAATCCATCCCCGTGACAGGAGGAATAAAATCCATCCCCGTGACAGGAGGAATAAAATCCATCCCCGTGACAGGAGGAATAAAATCCATCCCCGTGACAGGAGGAATGAAATCCATCCCCGTGACAGGAGGAATAAAATCCATCCTCGTGACAGGAGGAATAAAATCCATCCCCATGACATCCTCGTGACAGGAGGAATGAAATCCATCCCCGTGACAGGAGGAATAAAATCCATCCTCGTGACAGGAGGAATAAAATCCATCCCCGTGACAGGAGGAATGAAATCCATCCTCGTGACAGGAGGAATAAAATCCATCCTCGTGACAGGAGGAATAAAATCCATCCCCATGACATCCCCGTGACAGGAGGAATAAAATCCTCGTGACAGGAGAAATAAAATCTATCCCTATGAAAGGAGTAAAATCCATCCCTGTGACAGGAGGAATAAAATCCTCGTGACAGGAGGAATAAAATCCTCGTGACAGGAGGAATAATATCCTCATCATAGGAGGAATAAAATCCATCCCCGTGACAGGAGGAATAAAATCCATCCCCGTGACAGGAGGAATAAAATCCATCCCCGTGACAGGAGGAATAAAATCCTCGTGACAGGAGGAATAAAATCCTCATCATAGGAGGAATAAAATCCATCCCCGTGACAGGAGGAATAAAATCCATCCTTGTGACAGGAGGAATAAAATCCATTCGCGTGACAGGAGGAATAAAATCCATCCCCGTGACAGGAGGAATAAAATCCATACCCGTGACAGGAGGAATAAAATCATCGTGACAGGAGGAATAAAATCCTCATCATAGGAGGAATAAAACCATCCCCGTGACAGGAGGAATAAAATCCATCCTTGTGACAGGAGGAATAAAATCCATCCCTGTGACAGGAGTAATAAAATCCTCGTGACAGGAGGAATAAAATCCTCGTGACAGGAGGAATAAAATCCTCATCATAGGAGGAATAAAACCATCCCCGTGACAGGAGGAATAAAATCCATCCTTGTGACAGGAGGAATAAAATCCATCCCTGTGACAGGAGTAATAAAATCCTCGTGACAGGAGGAATAAAATCCTCGTGACAGGAGGAATAAAATCCTCATCATAGGAGGAATAAAATCCATCCCCGTGACAGGAGGAATAAAATCCATCCTTGTGACAGGAGGAATAAAATCCATCCCCGTGACAGGAGGAATAAAATCCATCCTTGTGACAGGAGGAATAAAATCCATCCTTGTGACAGGAGGAATAAAATCCATCCCCGTGACAGGAGGAATAAAATCCATCTCCGTGACAGGAGGAATAAAATCCATCCCCGTGACAGGAGGAATAAAATCCATCCCCGTGACAGGAGGAATGAAATCCATCCCCGTGATAGGAGGAATAAGATCCTCGTGACAGGAGGAATAAAATCCATCCCCGTGACAGGAGGAATAAAATCCACCCCCGTGACAGGAGGAATGAAATCCATCCCCGTGACAGGAGGAATGAAATCCATCCCCGTGACAGGAGGAATAAAATCCATCCCCGTGACAGGAGGAGTGAAATCCTTGTGACAGGAGTAATAAAATCCGTCTCCGTGACAGGAGGAATAAAATCCATACCCGTGACAGGAGGAATGATATCCATCCCCGTGACAGGAGGAATGAAATCCTCGTGACAGGAGGAATAAAATCCATCCCCGTGACAGGAGAAATAAAATCCATCCCCGTGACAGGAGGAATGAAATCCTTGTGACAGGAGTAATAAAATCCATCTCCGTGACAGGAGGAATAAAATCCATACCCGTGACAGGAGGAATGAAATCCATCCCCGTGACAGGAGGAATGAAATCCTCGTGACAGGAGGAATAAAATCCATCCCCGTGACAGGAGAAATAAAATCCATCCCCGTGACAGGAGGAATGAAATCCTTGTGACAGGAGTAATAATATCCATCTCCGTGACAGGAGGAATAAAATCCATACCCGTGACAGGAGGAATGAAATCCTTGTGATAGGTGGAATGAAATCCTTGTGACAGGAGTAATAAAATCCATCTCCGTGACAGGAGGAATGAAATCCATCCCCGTGACAGGAGGAATGAAATCCTCGTGACAGGAGGAATAAAATCCATACCCGTGACAGGAGGAATAAAATCCATCTCCGTGACAGGAGGAATAAAATCCATACCCGTGACAGGAGGAATGAAATCCATCCCCGTGACAGGAGGAATGAAATCCTCGTGACAGGGGGAATAAAATCCATCCCCGTGACAGGAGAAATAAAATCCATCCCCGTGACAGGAGGAATGAAATCCTTGTGACAGGAGTAATAATATCCATCCCCGTGACAGGAGGAATAAAATCCTCGTGACAGGAGGAATAAAATCTATCCCCGTAACAGGAGGAATAAAATCCATCCTTGTGACAGGAGGAATAACATCCATCCCCGTGACAGGAGGAATAAAATCCATCCCCGTGACAGGAGGAATAAAATCCTCGTGACAGGAGGAATAAAATCCATCCCCGTGACAGGAGGAATAAAATCCATCCTTGTGACAGGAGGAATAAAATCCATCCCCGTGACAGGAGGAATAAAATCCATCCACGTGACAGGAGGAATGAAATCCATCCCCGTGACAGGAGGAATAAAATCCATCCCCGTGACAGGAGGAATAAAATCCATCCCCGTGACAGGAGGAATGAAATCCATCCCCGTGACAGGAGGAATAAAATCCATCCTCGTGACAGGAGGAATGAAATCCATCCCCGTGACAGGAGGAATAAAATCCATCCTCGTGACAGGAGGAATGAAATCCATCCCCGTGACAGGAGGAATGAAATCCATCCCCGTGACAGGAGGAATAAAATCCATCCCCGTGACAGGAGGAATAAAATCCATCCCCATGACATCCTCGTGACAGGAGGAATAAAATCCATCCCCATGACATCCCCGTGACAGGAGGAGTAAAATCCATCCCCGTGACAGGAGGAATAAAATCCATCCCCGTGACAGGAGGAATGAAATCCATCCCCGTGACAGGAGGAATAAAATCCATCCCCGTGACAGGAGGAATAAAATCCATCCCCGTGACAGGAGGAATGAAATCCATCCCCGTGACAGGAGGAATAAAATCCATCCTCGTGACAGGAGGAATGAATCCATCCCCGTGACAGGAGGAATAAAATCCATCTTCGTGACAGGAGGAATGAAATCCATCCCCGTGACAGGAGGAAAGAAATCCATCCCCGTGACAGGAGGAATAAAATCCATCCCCGTGACAGGAGGAATAAAATCCATCCCCGTGACAGGAGGAATGAAATCCATCCCCGTGACAGGAGGAATAAAATCCATCCTCGTGACAGGAGGAATAAAATCCATCCCCATGACATCCTCGTGACAGGAGGAATGAAATCCATCCCCGTGACAGGAGGAATAAAATCCATCCTCGTGACAGGAGGAATAAAATCCATCCCCGAGACAGGAGGAATGAAATCCATCCTCGTGACAGGAGGAATAAAATCCATCCTCGTGACAGGAGGAATAAAATCCATCCCCATGACATCCCCGTGACAGGAGGAATAAAATCCTCGTGACAGGAGAAATAAAATCTATCCCTATGAAAGGAGTAAAATCCATCCCTGTGACAGGAGGAATAAAATCCTCGTGACAGGAGGAATAAAATCCTCGTGACAGGAGGAATAAAATCCTCATCATAGGAGGAATAAAATCCATCCCCGTGACAGGAGGAATAAAATCCATCCCCGTGACAGGAGGAATAAAATCCATCCCCGTGACAGGAGGAATAAAATCCTCGTGACAGGAGGAATAAAATCCCCATCATAGGAGGAATAAAATCCATCCCCGTGACAGGAGGAATAAAATCCATCCTTGTGACAGGAGGAATAAAATCCATTCGCGTGACAGGAGGAATAAAATCCATCCCCGTGACAGGAGGAATAAAATCCATCCCCGTGACAGGAGGAATAAAATCATCGTGACAGGAGGAATAAAATCCTCATCATAGGAGGAATAAAACCATCCCCGGGACAGGAGGAATAAAATCCATCCTTGTGACAGGAGGAATAAAATCCATCCCTGTGACAAGAGTAATAAAATCCTCGTGACAGGAGGAATAAAATCCTCGTGACAGGAGGAATAAAATCCTCATCATAGGAGGAATAAAATCCATCCCCGTGACAGGAGGAATAAAATCCATCCTTGTGACAGGAGGAATAAAATCCATCCCCGTGACAGGAGGAATAAAATCCATCCTTGTGACAGGAGGAATAAAATCCATCCTTGTGACAGGAGGAATAAAATCCATCCCCGTGACAGGAGGAATAAAATCCATCCTTGTGACAGGAGGAATAAAATCCATCCCCGTGACAGGAGGAATAAAATCCATCCTTGTGACAGGAGGAATAAAATCCATCCTTGTGACAGGAGGAATAAAATCCATCCTTGTGACAGGAGGAATAAAATCCATCCTTGTGACAGGAGGAATAAAATCCATCCCCGTGACAGGAGGAATAAAATCCATCCTTGTGACAGGAGGTATAAAATCCATCCTTGTGACAGGAGGAATAAAATCCATCCCCGTGACAGGAGGAATGAAATCCATCCCCGTGACAGGAGGAATAAAATCCATCCTCGTGACAGGAGGAATAAAATCCATCCCCATGACATCCTCGTGACAGGAGGAATGAAATCCATCCCCGTGACAGGAGGAATAAAATCCATCCTCGTGACAGGAGGAATAAAATCCATCCCCGAGACAGGAGGAATGAAATCCATCCTCGTGACAGGAGGAATAAAATCCATCCTCGTGACAGGAGGAATAAAATCCATCCCCATGACATCCCCGTGACAGGAGGAATAAAATCCTCGTGACAGGAGAAATAAAATCTATCCCTATGAAAGGAGTAAAATCCATCCCTGTGACAGGAGGAATAAAATCCTCGTGACAGGAGGAATAAAATCCTCGTGACAGGAGGAATAAAATCCTCATCATAGGAGGAATAAAATCCATCCCCGTGACAGGAGGAATAAAATCCATCCCCGTGACAGGAGGAATAAAATCCATCCCCGTGACAGGAGGAATAAAATCCTCGTGACAGGAGGAATAAAATCCCCATCATAGGAGGAATAAAATCCATCCCCGTGACAGGAGGAATAAAATCCATCCTTGTGACAGGAGGAATAAAATCCATTCGCGTGACAGGAGGAATAAAATCCATCCCCGTGACAGGAGGAATAAAATCCATCCCCGTGACAGGAGGAATAAAATCATCGTGACAGGAGGAATAAAATCCTCATCATAGGAGGAATAAAACCATCCCCGGGACAGGAGGAATAAAATCCATCCTTGTGACAGGAGGAATAAAATCCATCCCTGTGACAAGAGTAATAAAATCCTCGTGACAGGAGGAATAAAATCCTCGTGACAGGAGGAATAAAATCCTCATCATAGGAGGAATAAAATCCATCCCCGTGACAGGAGGAATAAAATCCATCCTTGTGACAGGAGGAATAAAATCCATCCCCGTGACAGGAGGAATAAAATCCATCCTTGTGACAGGAGGAATAAAATCCATCCTTGTGACAGGAGGAATAAAATCCATCCCCGTGACAGGAGGAATAAAATCCATCCTTGTGACAGGAGGAATAAAATCCATCCCCGTGACAGGAGGAATAAAATCCATCCTTGTGACAGGAGGAATAAAATCCATCCTTGTGACAGGAGGAATAAAATCCATCCTTGTGACAGGAGGAATAAAATCCATCCTTGTGACAGGAGGAATAAAATCCATCCCCGTGACAGGAGGAATAAAATCCATCCTTGTGACAGGAGGTATAAAATACATCCTTGTGACAGGAGGAATAAAATCCATCCTTGTGACAGGAGGAATAAAATCCATCCCTGTGACAGGAGGAATAAAATCCATCCCCGTGACAGGAGGAATAAAATCCATCCTTGTGACAGGAGGTATAAAATCCATCCCTTGTGACAGGAGGAATAAAATCCATCCTTGTGACAGGAGGAATAAAATCCATCCCTGTGACAGGAGTAATAAAATCCTCGTGACAGGTGGAATAAAATCCTCGTGACAGGAGGAATAAAATCCATCCCCGTGACAGGAGGAATAAAATCCATCCTTGTGACAGGAGGAATAAAATCCATCCTTGTGACAGGAGGAATAAAATCCATCCCTGTGACAGGAGTAATAAAATCCTCGTGACAGGTGGAATAAAATCCTCGTGACAGGAGGAATAAAATCCATCCCCGTGACAGGAGGAATAAAATCCATCCGGGTGACAGGAGGAATAAAATCCATCCGAGTGACAGGAGGAATAAAATCCATCCTTGTGACAGGAGGAATAAAATCCATCCTTGTGACAGGAGGAATAAAATCCATCCCCGTGACAGGAGGAATAAAATCCATCCTTGTGACAGGAGGAATAAAATCCATCCTTGTGACAGGAGGAATAAAATCCATCCTTGTGACAGGAGGAATAAAATCCATCCTTGTGACAGGAGGAATAAAATCCATCCCCGTGACAGGAGGAATAAAATCCATCCTTGTGACAGGAGGAATAAAATCCATCCCCGTGACAGGAGGAATAAAATCCATCCCCGTGACAGGAGGAATAAAATCCATCCCCGTGACAGGAGGAATAAAATCCATCCCCGTGACAGGAGGAATAAAATCCATCCCCAAGATATCCTTGTGACAGGAGGAATAAAATCCATCCCCGTGACAGGAGGAATAAAATCCATCCCCGTGAGAGGAGGAATAAAATCCATCCCCGTGACAGGAGGAATAAAATCCATCCCCAAGATATCCTTGTGACAGGAGGAATAAAATCCATCCCCGTGACAGGAGGAATAAAATCCATCCCCAAGATATCCTTGTGACAGGAGGAATAAAATCCCCGTGACAGGAGGAATAAAATCCATCCCCGTGAGAGGAGGAATAAAATCCATCCCCGTGACAGGAGGAATAAAATCCATCCTTGTGACAGGAGGAATAAAATCCATCCCCGTGACAGGAGGAATAAAATCCATCGTCGTGACAGGAGGAATAAAATCCATCCCCGTGACAGGAGGAATAAAATCCATCCTTGTGACAGGAGGAATAAAATCCATCCCCGTGACAGGAGGAATAAAATCCATCCTCGTGACAGGAGGAATAAAATCCATCCCCGTGACAGGAGGAATAAAATCCATCCTTGTGACAGGAGGAATAAAATCCATCCCCGTGACAGGAGGAATAAAATCCATCCTCGTGACAGGAGGAATAAAATCCATCCCCGTGACAGGAGGAATAAAATCCATCCCCGTGACAGGAGGAATAAAATCCATCCCCATGACAGGAGGAATAAAATCCATCCTCGTGACAGGAGGAATAAAATCCATCCCCGTGACAGGAGGAATAAAATCCATCCCCATGACAGGAGGAATAAAATCCATCCCCGTGACAGGAGGAATAAAATCCATCCCCATGACAGGAGGAATAAAATCCATCCCCGTGACAGGAGGAATAAAATCCATCCCCGTGACAGGAGGAATAAAATCCATCCCCAAGATATCCTTGTGACAGGAGGAATAAAATCCATCCCCGTGACAGGAGGAATAAAATCCATCCCCGTGACAGGAGGAATAAAATCCATCCCCGTGACAGGAGGAATAAAATCCATCCCCAAGATATCCTTGTGACAGGAGGAATAAAATCCCCGTGACAGGAGGAATAAAATCCATCCCCGTGAAAGGAGGAATAAAATCCCTCCCCGTGACTGGAGGAATAAAATCCATCCTTGTGACAGGAGGAATAAAATCCATCCCCGTGACAGGAGGAATAAAATCCATCCCCGTGACAGGAGGAATAAAATCCATCCCCGTGACAGGAGGAATAAAATCCATCCTCGTGACAGGAGGAATAAAATCCATCCCCGTGACAGGAGGAATGAAATCCTCGTGACAGGAGGAATAAAATCCATCCCCGTGACAGGAGGAATAAAATCCTCGTGACAGGAGGAATAAAATCCATCCCCGTGACAGGAGGAATGAAATCCTCGTGACAGGAGGAATAAAATCCATCCCCGTGACAGGAGGAATAAAATCCTCGTGACAGGAGGAATAAAATCCATCCCCGTGACAGGAGGAATAAAATCCATCCCCGTGACAGGAGGAATAAAATCCATCCCCGTGAAAGGAGGAATAAAATCCATCCCCGTGACAGGAGGAATAAAATCCATCCCCAAGATATCCTTGTGACAGGAGGAATAAAATCCATCCCCGTGACAGGAGGAATAAAATCCATCCCCGTGACAGGAGGAATAAAATCCATCCCCGTGACAGGAGGAATAAAATCCATCCCCAAGATATCCTTGTGACAGGAGGAATAAAATCCCCGTGACAGGAGGAATAAAATCCAACCCCGTGAGAGGAGGAATAAAATCCATCCTTGTGACAGGAGGAATAAAATCCATCCCCGTGACAGGAGGAATAAAATCCATCCCCAAGATATCCTTGTGACAGGAGGAATAAAATCCCCGTGACAGGAGGAATAAAATCCATCCCTCGTGAGAGGAGGAATAAAATCCATCCTTGTGACAGGAGGAATAAAATCCATCCCCGTGACAGGAGGAATAAAATCCATCCCCGTGACAGGAGGAATAAAATCCATCCCCGTGACAGGAGGAATAAAATCCATCCCCGTGACAGGAGGAATAAAATCCATCCCCAAGATATCCTTGTGACAGGAGGAATAAAATCCCCGTGACAGGAGGAATAAAATCCATCCCCGTGAGAGGAGGAATAAAATCCATCCTTGTGACAGGAGGAATAAAATCCATCCCCGTGACAGGAGGAATAAAATCCATCCCCAAGATATCCTTGTGACAGGAGGAATAAAATCCCCGTGACAGGAGGAATAAAAAACATCCTTGTGACAGGAGGAATAAAATCCATCCCCGTGACAGGAGGAATAAAATCCATCCTTGTGACAGGAGGAATAAAATCCATCCTTGTGACAGGAGGAATAAAATCCATCCTTGTGACAGGAGGAATAAAATCCATCCTTGTGACAGGAGGAATAAAATCCATCCCCGTGACAGGAGGAATAAAATCCATCCTTGTGACAGGAGGTATAAAATCCATCCTTGTGACAGGAGGAATAAAATCCATCCTTGTGACAGGAGGAATAAAATCCATCCCTGTGACAGGAGGAATAAAATCCATCCCCGTGACAGGAGGAATAAAATCCATCCTTGTGACAGGAGGTATAAAATCCATCCTTGTGACAGGAGGAATAAAATCCATCCTTGTGACAGGAGGAATAAAATCCATCCCTGTGACAGGAGTAATAAAATCCTCGTGACAGGTGGAATAAAATCCTCGTGACAGGAGGAATAAAATCCATCCCCGTGACAGGAGGAATAAAATCCATCCTTGTGACAGGAGGAATAAAATCCATCCTTGTGACAGGAGGAATAAAATCCATCCCTGTGACAGGAGTAATAAAATCCTCGTGACATGTGGAATTAAATTCTCGTGACAGGAGGAATAAAATCCATCCCCGTGACAGGAGGAATAAAATCCATCCTTGTGACAGGAGGAATAAAATCCATCCTTGTGACAGGAGGAATAAAATCCATCCTTGTGACAGGAGGAATAAAATCCATCCCCGTGACAGGAGGAATAAAATCCATCCTTGTGACAGGAGGAATAAAATCCATCCTTGTGACAGGAGGAATAAAATCCATCCTTGTGACAGGAGGAATAAAATCCATCCCCGTGACAGGAGGAATAAAATCCATCCTTGTGACAGGAGGAATAAAATCCATCCCCGTGACAGGAGGAATAAAATCCATCCCCGTGACAGGAGGAATAAAATCCATCCCCGTGACAGGAGGAATAAAATCCATCCCCAAGATATCCTTGTGACAGGAGGAATAAAATCCATCCCCGTGACAGGAGGAATAAAATCCATCCCCGTGAGAGGAGGAATAAAATCCATCCCCGTGACAGGAGGAATAAAATCCATCCCCAAGATATCCTTGTGACAGGAGGAATAAAATCCATCCCCGTGACAGGAGGAATAAAATCCATCCCCAAGATATCCTTGTGACAGGAGGAATAAAATCCCCGTGACAGGAGGAATAAAATCCATCCCCGTGAGAGGAGGAATAAAATCCATCCCCGTGACAGGAGGAATAAAATCCATCCTTGTGACAGGAGGAATAAAATCCATCCCCGTGACAGGAGGAATAAAATCCATCCTCGTGACAGGAGGAATAAAATCCATCCCCGTGACAGGAGGAATAAAATCCATCCTTGTGACAGGAGGAATAAAATCCATCCCCGTGACAGGAGGAATAAAATCCATCCTCGTGACAGGAGGAATAAAATCCATCCCCGTGAAAGGAGGATTAAAATCATTCCTTGTGACAGGAGGAATAAAATCCATCCCCGTGACAGGAGGAATAAAATCCATCCTCGTGACAGGAGGAATAAAATCCATCCCCGTGACAGGAGGAATAAAATCCATCCCCATGACAGGAGGAATAAAATCCATCCCCATGACAGGAGGAATAAAATCCATCCTCGTGACAGGAGGAATAAAATCCATCCCCGTGACAGGAGGAATAAAATCCATCCCCGTGACAGGAGGAATAAAATCCATCCCCGTGACAGGAGGAATAAAATCCATCCCCGTGACAGGAGGAATAAAATCCATCCCCAAGATATCCTTGTGACAGGAGGAATAAAATCCCCGTGACAGGAGGAATAAAATCCATCCCCGTGAGAGGAGGAATAAAATCCATCCCCGTGTCAGGAGGAATAAAATCCATCCTTGTGACAGGAGGAATAAAATCCATCCCCGTGACAGGAGGAATAAAATCCATCCCCGTGACAGGAGGAATAAAATCCATCCCCGTGACAGGAGGAATAAAATCCATCCTCGTGACAGGAGGAATAAAATCCATCCCCGTGACAGGAGGAATGAAATCCTCGTGACAGGAGGAATAAAATCCATCCCCGTGACAGGAGGAATAAAATCCTCGTGACAGGAGGAATAAAATCCATCCCCGTGACAGGAGGAATGAAATCCTCGTGACAGGAGGAATAAAATCCATCCCCGTGACAGGAGGAATAAAATCCTCGTGACAGGAGGAATAAAATCCATCCCCGTGACAGGAGGAATAAAATCCATCCCCATGACAGGAGGAATAAAATCCATCCCCGTGACAGGAGGAATAAAATCCATCCCCGTGACAGGAGGAATAAAATCCATCCCCAAGATATCCTTGTGACAGGAGGAATAAAATCCATCCCCGTGACAGGAGGAATAAAATCCATCCCCGTGACAGGAGGAATAAAATCCATCCCCGTGACAGGAGGAATAAAATCCATCCCCAAGATATCCTTGTGACAGGAGGAATAAAATCCCCGTGACAGGAGGAATAAAATCCATCCCCGTGAGAGGAGGAATAAGATCCATCCTTGTGACAGGAGGAATAAAATCCATCCCCGTGACAGGAGGAATAAAATCCATCCCCAAGATATCCTTGTGACAGGAGGAATAAAATCCCCGTGACAGGAGGAATAAAATCCATCCCCGTGAGAGGAGGAATAAAATCCATCCTTGTGACAGGAGGAATAAAATCCATCCCCGTGACAGGAGGAATAAAATCCATCCCCGTGACAGGAGGAATAAAATCCATCCCCGTGACAGGAGGAATAAAATCCATCCCCAAGATATCCTTGTGACAGGAGGAATAAAATCCCCGTGACAGGAGGAATAAAATCCATCCCCGTGAGAGGAGGAATAAAATCCATCCTTGTGACAGGAGGAATAAAATCCATCCCCGTGACAGGAGGAATGAAATCCATCCCCGTGACAGGAGGAATAAAATCCATCCCCGTGACAGGAGGAATAAAATCCATCCTCGTGACAGGAGGAATAAAATCCATCCTCGTGACAGGAGGAATAAAATCCATCCCCGTGACAGGAGGAATAAAATCCTCGTGACAGGAGGAATAAAATCCATCCTTGTGACAGGAGGAATAAAATCCATCCCTGTGACAGGACGAATAAAATCCATCCTTGTGACAGGAGGAATAAAATCCATCTGACAGGAGGAATAAAATCCATCCCCGTGACAGGAGGAATAAAATCCATCCTTGTGACAGGAGGAATAAAATCCATCCCCGTGACAGGAGGAATAAAATCCATCCCCGTGACAGGAGGAATAAAATCCATCCTTGTGACAGGAGGAATAAAACCATCCCCGTGACAGGAGGAATAAAATCCATCCTTGTGACAGGAGGAATAAAATCCATCCCCGTGACAGGAGGAATAAAATCCATCCCCGTGACAGGAGGAATAAAATCCATCCTTGTGACAGGAGGAATAAAATCCATCCCCGTGACAGGAGGAATAAAATCCATCCCCGTGACAGGAGGAATAAAATCCTCGTGACAGGAGGAATAAAATCTATCCCCGTGACAGGAGGAATAAAATCCATCCCCGTGACAGGAGGAATAAAATCCTCATGACAGGAGGAATAAAATCTATCCCCGTGACAGGAGGAATAAAATCCATCCTAGTGACAGGAGGAATAAAATCTATCCCCGTGACAGGAGGAATAAAATCCATCCCCGTGACAGGAGGAATAAAATCCTCGTGACAGGAGGAATAAAATCCATCCCCGTGACAGGAGGAATGAAATCCTCGTGACAGGAGGAATAAAATCCATCCCCGTGACAGGAGGAATAAAATCCTCGTGACAGGAGGAATAAAATCCATCCCCGTGACAGGAGGAATAAAATCCATCCCCGTGACAGGAGGAATAAAATCCATCCCCGTGACAGGAGGAATAAAATCCATCCCCGTGACAGGAGGAATAAAATCCATCCCCAAGATATCCTTGTGACAGGAGGAATAAAATCCATCCCCGTGACAGGAGGAATAAAATCCATCCCCGTGACAGGAGGAATAAAATCCATCCCCGTGACAGGAGGAATAAAATCCATCCCCAAGATATCCTTGTGACAGGAGGAATAAAATCCCCGTGACAGGAGGAATAAAATCCATCCCCGTGAGAGGAGGAATAAAATCCATCCTTGTGACAGGAGGAATAAAATCCATCCCCGTGACAGGAGGAATAAAATCCATCCCCAAGATATCCTTGTGACAGGAGGAATAAAATCCCCGTGACAGGAGGAATAAAATCCATCCCTCGTGAGAGGAGGAATAAAATCCATCCTTGTGACAGGACGAATAAAATCCATCCCCGTGACAGGAGGAATAAAATCCATCCCCGTGACAGGAGGAATAAAATCCATCCCCGTGACAGGAGGAATAAAATCCATCCCCGTGACAGGAGGAATAAAATCCATCCCCAAGATATCCTTGTGACAGGAGGAATAAAATCCCCGTGACAGGAGGAATAAAATCCATCCCCGTGAGAGGAGGAATAAAATCCATCCTTGTGACAGGAGGAATAAAATCCATCCCCGTGACAGGAGGAATAAAATCCATCCCCAAGATATCCTTGTGACAGGAGGAATAAAATCCCCGTGACAGGAGGAATAAAATCCATCCTTGTGACAGGAGGAATAAAATCCATCCCCGTGACAGGAGGAATAAAATCCATCCTTGTGACAGGAGGAATAAAATCCATCCTTGTGACAGGAGGAATAAAATCCATCCTTGTGACAGGAGGAATAAAATCCATCCTTGTGACAGGAGGAATAAAATCCATCCCCGTGACAGGAGGAATAAAATCCATCCTTGTGACAGGAGGTATAAAATCCATCCTTGTGACAGGAGGAATAAAATCCATCCTTGTGACAGGAGGAATAAAATCCATCCCTGTGACAGGAGGAATAAAATCCATCCCCGTGACAGGAGGAATAAAATCCATCCTTGTGACAGGAGGTATAAAATCCATCCTTGTGACAGGAGGAATAAAATCCATCCTTGTGACAGGAGGAATAAAATCCATCCCTGTGACAGGAGTAATAAAATCCTCGTGACAGGTGGAATAAAATCCTCGTGACAGGAGGAATAAAATCCATCCCCGTGACAGGAGGAATAAAATCCATCCTTGTGACAGGAGGAATAAAATCCATCCTTGTGACAGGAGGAATAAAATCCATCCCTGTGACAGGAGTAATAAAATCCTCGTGACAGGTGGAATAAAATCCTCGTGACAGGAGGAATAAAATCCATCCCCGTGACAGGAGGAATAAAATCCATCCTTGTGACAGGAGGAATAAAATCCATCCTTGTGACAGGAGGAATAAAATCCATCCCTGTGACAGGAGTAATAAAATCCTCGTGACATGTGGAATAAAATCCTCGTGACAGGAGGAATAAAATCCATCCCCGTGACAGGAGGAATAAAATCCATCCTTGTGACAGGAGGAATAAAATCCATCCTTGTGACAGGAGGAATAAAATCCATCCTTGTGACAGGAGGAATAAAATCCATCCCCGTGACAGGAGGAATAAAATCCATCCTTGTGACAGGAGGAATAAAATCCATCCCCGTGACAGGAGGAATAAAATCCATCCCCGTGACAGGAGGAATAAAATCCATCCCCGTGACAGGAGGAATAAAATCCATCCCCGTGACAGGAGGAATAAAATCCATCCCCAAGATATCCTTGTGACAGGAGGAATAAAATCCATCCCCGTGACAGGAGGAATAAAATCCATCCCCGTGAGAGGAGGAATAAAATCCATCCCCGTGACAGGAGGAATAAAATCCATCCCCAAGATATCCTTGTGACAGGAGGAATAAAATCCATCCCCGTGACAGGAGGAATAAAATCCATCCCCAAGATATCCTTGTGACAGGAGGAATAAAATCCCCGTGACAGGAGGAATAAAATCCATCCCCGTGAGAGGAGGAATAAAATCCATCCCCGTGACAGGAGGAATAAAATCCATCCTTGTGACAGGAGGAATAAAATCCAAACCGTGACAGGAGGAATAAAATCCATCCTCGTGACAGGAGGAATAAAATCCATCCCCGTGACAGGAGGAATAAAATCCATCCTTGTGACAGGAGGAATAAAATCCATCCCCGTGACAGGAGGAATAAAATCCATCCTCGTGACAGGAGGAATAAAATCCATCCCCGTGACAGGAGGATTAAAATCATTCCTTGTGACAGGAGGAATAAAATCCATCCCCGTGACAGGAGGAATAAAATCCATCCTCGTGACAGGAGGAATAGAATCCATCCCCGTGACAGGAGGAATAAAATCCATCCCCATGACAGGAGGAATAAAATCCATCCCCATGACAGGAGGAATAAAATCCATCCTCGTGACAGGAGGAATAAAATCCATCCCCGTGACAGGAGGAATAAAATCCATCCCCGTGACAGGAGGAATAAAATCCATCCCCGTGACAGGAGGAATAAAATCCATCCCCGTGACAGGAGGAATAAAATCCATCCCCAAGATATCCTTGTGACAGGAGGAATAAAATCCCCGTGACAGGAGGAATAAAATCCATCCCCGTGAGAGGAGGAATAAAATCCATCCCCGTGTCAGGAGGAATAAAATCCATCCTTGTGACAGGAGGAATAAAATCCATCCCCGTGACAGGAGGAATAAAATCCATCCCCGTGACAGGAGGAATAAAATCCATCCCCGTGACAGGAGGAATAAAATCCATCCTCGTGACAGGAGGAATAAAATCCATCCCCGTGACAGGAGGAATGAAATCCTCGTGACAGGAGGAATAAAATCCATCCCCGTGACAGGAGGAATAAAATCCTCGTGACAGGAGGAATAAAATCCATCCCCGTGACAGGAGGAATGAAATCCTCGTGACAGGAGGAATAAAATCCATCCCCGTGACAGGAGGAATAAAATCCTCGTGACAGGAGGAATAAAATCCATCCCCGTGACAGGAGGAATAAAATCCATCCCCATGACAGGAGGAATAAAATCCATCCCCGTGACAGGAGGAATAAAATCCATCCCCGTGACAGGAGGAATAAAATCCATCCCCAAGATATCCTTGTGACAGGAGGAATAAAATCCATCCCCGTGACAGGAGGAATAAAATCCATCCCCGTGACAGGAGGAATAAAATCCATCCCCGTGACAGGAGGAATAAAATCCATCCCCAAGATATCCTTGTGACAGGAGGAATAAAATCCCCGTGACAGGAGGAATAAAATCCATCCCCGTGAGAGGAGGAATAAAATCCATCCTTGTGACAGGAGGAATAAAATCCATCCCCGTGACAGGAGGAATAAAATCCATCCCCAAGATATCCTTGTGACAGGAGGAATAAAATCCCCGTGACAGGAGGAATAAAATCCATCCCCGTGAGAGGAGGAATAAAATCCATCCTTGTGACAGGAGGAATAAAATCCATCCCCGTGACAGGAGGAATAAAATCCATCCCCGTGACAGGAGGAATAAAATCCATCCCCGTGACAGGAGGAATAAAATCCATCCCCAAGATATCCTTGTGACAGGAGGAATAAAATCCCCGTGACAGGAGGAATAAAATCCATCCCCGTGAGAGGAGGAATAAAATCCATCCTTGTGACAGGAGGAATAAAATCCATCCCCGTGACAGGAGGAATGAAATCCATCCCCGTGACAGGAGGAATAAAATCCATCCCCGTGACAGGAGGAATAAAATCCATCCTCGTGACAGGAGGAATAAAATCCATCCTCGTGACAGGAGGAATAAAATCCATCCCCGTGACAGGAGGAATAAAATCCTCGTGACAGGAGGAATAAAATCCATCCTTGTGACAGGAGGAATAAAATCCATCCCTGTGACAGGACGAATAAAATCCATCCTTGTGACAGGAGGAATAAAATCCATCTGACAGGAGGAATAAAATCCATCCCCGTGACAGGAGGAATAAAATCCATCCTTGTGACAGGAGGAATAAAATCCATCCCCGTGACAGGAGGAATAAAATCCATCCCCGTGACAGGAGGAATAAAATCCATCCTTGTGACAGGAGGAATAAAACCATCCCCGTGACAGGAGGAGTAAAATCCATCCTTGTGACAGGAGGAATAAAATCCATCCCCGTGACAGGAGGAATAAAATCCATCCCCGTGACAGGAGGAATAAAATCCATCCTTGTGACAGGAGGAATAAAATCCATCCCCGTGACAGGAGGAATAAAATCCATCCCCGTGACAGGAGGAATAAAATCCTCATGACAGGAGGAATAAAATCTATCCCCGTGACAGGAGGAATAAAATCCATCCCCGTGACAGGAGGAATAAAATCCTCATGACAGGAGGAATAAAATCTATCCCCGTGACAGGAGGAATAAAATCCATCCTTGTGACAGGAGGAATAAAATCTATCCCCGTGACAGGAGGAATAAAATCCATCCCCGTGACAGGAGGAATAAAATCCTCGTGACAGGAGGAATAAAATCCATCCCCGTGACAGGAGGAATGAAATCCTCGTGACAGGAGGAATAAAATCCATCCCCGTGACAGGAGGAATAAAATCCTCGTGACAGGAGGAATAAAATCCATCCCCGTGACAGGAGGAATAAAATCCATCCCCGTGACAGGAGGAATAAAATCCATCCCCGTGACAGGAGGAATAAAATCCATCCCCGTGACAGGAGGAATAAAATCCATCCCCAAGATATCCTTGTGACAGGAGAATAAAATCCATCCCCGTGACAGGAGGAATAAAATCCATCCCCGTGACAGGAGGAATAAAATCCATCCCCGTGACAGGAGGAATAAAATCCATCCCCAAGATATCCTTGTGACAGGAGGAATAAAATCCCCGTGACAGGAGGAATAAAATCCATCCCCGTGAGAGGAGGAATAAAATCCATCCTTGTGACAGGAGGAATAAAATCCATCCCCGTGACAGGAGGAATAAAATCCATCCCCAAGATATCCTTGTGACAGGAGGAATAAAATCCCCGTGACAGGAGGAATAAAATCCATCCCTCGTGAGAGGAGGAATAAAATCCATCCTTGTGACAGGACGAATAAAATCCATCCCCGTGACAGGAGGAATAAAATCCATCCCCGTGACAGGAGGAATAAAATCCATCCCCGTGACAGGAGGAATAAAATCCATCCCCGTGACAGGAGGAATAAAATCCATCCCCAAGATATCCTTGTGACAGGAGGAATAAAATCCCCGTGACAGGAGGAATAAAATCCATCCCCGTGAGAGGAGGAATAAAATCCATCCTTGTGACAGGAGGAATAAAATCCATCCCCGTGACAGGAGGAATAAAATCCATCCCCAAGATATCCTTGTGACAGGAGGAATAAAATCCCCGTGACAGGAGGAATAAAATCCATCCTTGTGACAGGAGGAATAAAATCCATCCCCGTGACAGGAGGAATAAAATCCATCCTTGTGACAGGAGGAATAAAATCCATCCTTGTGACAGGAGGAATAAAATCCATCCTTGTGACAGGAGGAATAAAATCCATCCTTGTGACAGGAGGAATAAAATCCATCCCCGTGACAGGAGGAATAAAATCCATCCTTGTGACAGGAGGTATAAAATCCATCCTTGTGACAGGAGGAATAAAATCCATCCTTGTGACAGGAGGAATAAAATCCATCCCTGTGACAGGAGGAATAAAATCCATCCCCGTGACAGGAGGAATAAAATCCATCCTTGTGACAGGAGGTATAAAATCCATCCTTGTGACAGGAGGAATAAAATCCATCCTTGTGACAGGAGGAATAAAATCCATCCCTGTGACAGGAGTAATAAAATCCTCGTGACAGGTGGAATAAAATCCTCGTGACAGGAGGAATAAAATCCATCCCCGTGACAGGAGGAATAAAATCCATCCTTGTGACAGGAGGAATAAAATCCATCCTTGTGACAGGAGGAATAAAATCCATCCCTGTGACAGGAGTAATAAAATCCTCGTGACAGGTGGAATAAAATCCTCGTGACAGGAGGAATAAAATCCATCCCCGTGACAGGAGGAATAAAATCCATCCTTGTGACAGGAGGAATAAAATCCATCCTTGTGACAGGAGGAATAAAATCCATCCTTGTGACAGGAGGAATAAAATCCATCCTTGTGACAGGAGGAATAAAATCCATCCCCGTGACAGGAGGAATAAAATCCATCCTTGTGACAGGAGGAATAAAATCCATCCTTGTGACAGGAGGAATAAAATCCATCCTTGTGACAGGAGGAATAAAATCCATCCTTGTGACAGGAGGAATAAAATCCATCCCCGTGACAGGAGGAATAAAATCCATCCTTGTGACAGGAGGAATAAAATCCATCCCCGTGACAGGAGGAATAAAATCCATCCCCGTGACAGGAGGAATAAAATCCATCCCCGTGACAGGAGGAATAAAATCCATCCCCGTGACAGGAGGAATAAAATCCATCCCCAAGATATCCTTGTGAAAGGAGGAATAAAATCCATCCCCGTGACAGGAGGAATAAAATCCATCCCCGTGAGAGGAGGAATAAAATCCATCCCCGTGACAGGAGGAATAAAATCCATCCCCAAGATATCCTTGTGACAGGAGGAATAAAATCCATCCCCGTGACAGGAGGAATAAAATCCATCCCCAAGATATCCTTGTGACAGGAGGAATAAAATCCCCGTGACAGGAGGAATAAAATCCATCCCCGTGAGAGGAGGAATAAAATCCATCCCCGTGACAGGAGGAATAAAATCCATCCTTGTGACAGGAGGAATAAAATCCATCCCCGTGACAGGAGGAATAAAATCCATCCTCGTGACAGGAGGAATAAAATCCATCCCCGTGACAGGAGGAATAAAATCCATCCTTGTGACAGGAGGAATAAAATCCATCCCCGTGACAGGAGGAATAAAATCCATCCTCGTGACAGGAGGAATAAAATCCATCCCCGTGACAGGAGGAATAAAATCCATCCTTGTGACAGGAGGAATAAAATCCATCCCCGTGACAGGAGGAATAAAATCCATCCTCGTGACAGGAGGAATAAAATCCAATCCCGTGACAGGAGGAATAAAATCCATCCCCGTGACAGGAGGAATAAAATCCATCCCCATGACAGGAGGAATAAAATCCATCCTCGTGACAGGAGGAATAAAATCCATCCCCGTGACAGGAGGAATAAAATCCATCCCCATGACAGGAGGAATAAAATCCATCCCCGTGACAGGAGGAATAAAATTCATCCCCATGACAGGAGGAATAAAATCCATCCCCGTGACAGGAGGAATAAAATCCATCCCCGTGACAGGAGGAATAAAATCCATCCCCAAGATATCCTTGTGACAGGAGGAATAAAATCCATCCCCGTGACAGGAGGAATAAAATCCATCCCCGTGACAGGAGGAATAAAATCCATCCCCGTGACAGGAGGAATAAAATCCATCCCCAAGATATCCTTGTGACAGGAGGAATAAAATCCCCGTGACAGGAGGAATAAAATCCATCCCCGTGAGAGGAGGAATAAAATCCATCCCCGTGACAGGAGGAATAAAATCCATCCTTGTGACAGGAGGAATAAAATCCATCCCCGTGACAGGAGGAATAAAATCCATCCCCGTGACAGGAGGAATAAAATCCATCCCCGTGACAGGAGGAATAAAATCCATCCTCGTGACAGGAGGAATAAAATCCATCCCCGTGACAGGAGGAATGAAATCCTCGTGACAGGAGGAATAAAATCCATCCCCGTGACAGGAGGAATAAAATCCTCGTGACAGGAGGAATAAAATCCATCCCCGTGACAGGAAGAATGAAATCCTCGTGACAGGAGGAATAAAATCCATCCCCGTGACAGGAGGAATAAAATCCTCGTGACAGGAGGAATAAAATCCATCCCCGTGACAGGAGGAATAAAATCCATCCCCATGACAGGAGGAATAAAATCCATCCCCGTGACAGGAGGAATAAAATCCATCCCCGTGACAGGAGGAATAAAATCCATCCCCAAGATATCCTTGTGACAGGAGGAATAAAATCCATCCCCGTGACAGGAGGAATAAAATCCATCCCCGTGACAGGAGGAATAAAATCCATCCCCGTGACAGGAGGAATAAAATCCATCCCCAAGATATCCTTGTGACAGGAGGAATAAAATCCCCATGACAGGAGGAATAAAATCCATCCCCGTGAGAGGAGGAATAAAATCCATCCTTGTGACAGGAGGAATAAAATCCATCCCCGTGACAGGAGGAATAAAATCCATCCCCAAGATATCCTTGTGACAGGAGGAATAAAATCCCCGTGACAGGAGGAATAAAATCCATCCCCGTGAGAGGAGGAATAAAATCCATCCTTGTGACAGGAGGAATAAAATCCATCCCCGTGACAGGAGGAATAAAATCCATCCCCGTGACAGGAGGAATAAAATCCATCCCCGTGACAGGAGGAATAAAATCCATCCCCAAGATATCCTTGTGACAGGAGGAATAAAATCCCCGTGACAGGAGGAATAAAATCCATCCCCGTGAGAGGAGGAATAAAATCCATCCTTGTGACAGGAGGAATAAAATCCATCCCCGTGACAGGAGGAATGAAATCCATCCCCGTGACAGGAGGAATAAAATCCATCCCCGTGACAGGAGGAATAAAATCCATCCCCGTGACATCCTCCTGACAGGAGGAATAAAATCCATCCCCGTGACAGGAGGAATAAAATCCATCCCCGTGACAGGAGGAATAAAATCCATCCCCGTGACATCCTCGTGACAGGAGGAATAAAATCCATCCCCGTGACAGGAGGAATAAAATCCATCCCCGTGACAGGAAGAATAAAATCCATCCCCGTGACAGGAAGAATAAAATCCATCCCCGTGACAGGAGGAATAAAATCCATCCCCGTGACAGGAAGAATAAAATCCATCCCCGTGACAGGAGGAATAAAATCCATCCCCGTGACAGGAAGAATAAAATCCATCCCCGTGACAGGAAGAATAAAATCCATCCCCGTGACAGGAAGAATAAAATCCATCCCCGTGACAGGAAGAATAAAATCCATCCCCGTGACAGGAAGAATAAAATCCATCCCCGTGACAGGAAGAATAAAATCCATCCCCGTGACAGGAAGAATAGAATGCATCCACGTGACAGGAGGAATAAAATACATCCCCGTGACAGGAAGAATAAAATCCATCCCCGTGACAGGAGGAATAAAATCCATCCCCAAGATATCCTTGTGACAGGAGGAATAAAATCCATCCCCGTGACATCCTCGTGACAGGAAGAATAAAATCCATCCCCGTGACAGGAAGAATAAAATCCATCCCCGTGACAGGAAGAATAAAATCCATCCTCGTGACAGGAGGAATAAAATCCATCCCCGTGACAGGAAGAATAAAATCCATCCCCGTGACAGGAGGAATAAAATCCATCCCCGTGACAGGAGGAATAAAATCCATCCCCAAGATATCCTTGTGACAGGAAGAATAAAATCCATCCCCGTGACAGGAGGAATAGAATCCATCCCCGTGACAGGAGGAATAAAATCCATCCCCAAGATATCCTTGTGACAGGAGGAATAAAATCCATCCCCGTGACAGGAAGAATAAAATCCATCCCCGTGACAGGAGGAATAAAATCCATCCCCGTGACAGGAAGAATAAAATCCATCCCCGTGACAGGAGGAATAAAATCCATCCCCAAGATATCCTTGTGACAGGAAGAATAAAATCCATCCCCGTGACAGGAGGAATAAAATCCATCCCCGTGACAGGAAGAATAAAATCCATCCCCGTGACAGGAGGAATAAAATCCATCCCCGTGACAGGAAGAATAAAATCCATCCCCGTGACAGGAGGAATAAAATCCATCCCGTGACAGGAAGAATAAAATCCATCCCCGTGACAGGAGGAATAAAATCCATCCCCGTGACAGGAGGAATAAAATCCATCCCCGTGACAGGAAGAATAAAATCCATCCCCGTGACAGGAGGAATAAAATCCATCCCCAAGATATCCTTGTGACAGGAAGAATAAAATCCATCCCCGTGCCAGGAGGAATAAAATCCTCGTGATAGGAGGAATAAAATCCATCCCCGTGACAGGAGGAATGAAATCCATCCCCGTGACAGGAGGAATGAAATCCATCCCCGTGACAGGAGGAATAAAATCCTCGTGACAGGAAGAATAAAATCCATCCCCGTGACAGGAGGAATGAAATCCATCCCCGTGACAGGAAGAATAAAATCCATCCCCGTGACAGGAGGAATGAAATCCATCCCCGTGACAGGAGGAATGAAATCCATCCCCGTGACAGGAGGAATGAAATCCATCCCCGTGACAGGAAGAATAAAATCCATCCCCGTGACAGGAGGAATAAAATCCATCCCCGTGACAGGAAGAATAAAATCCATCCCCGTGACAGGAGGAATAAAATCCATCCCCAAGATATCCTTGTGACAGGAAGAATAAAATCCATCCCCGTGCCAGGAGGAATAAAATCCTCGTGATAGGAGGAATAAAATCCATCCCCGTGACAGGAGGAATAAAATCCATCCCCGTGACAGGAGGAATAAAATCCATCCCCGTGACAGGAAGAATAAAATCCATCCCCGTGACAGGAGGAATAAAATCCATCCCCAAGATATCCTTGTGACAGGAAGAATAAAATCCATCCCCGTGCCAGGAGGAATAAAATCCTCGTGATAGGAGGAATAAAATCCATCCCCGTGACAGGAAGAATAAAATCCATCCCCGTGACAGGAGGAATGAAATCCATCCCCGTGACAGGAGGAATGAAATCCATCCCCGTGACAGGAGGAATAAAATCCTCGTGACAGGAAGAATAAAATCCATCCCCGTGACAGGAGGAATGAAATCCATCCCCGTGACAGGAAGAATAAAATCCATCCCCGTGACAGGAGGAATGAAATCCATCCTTGTGACAGGAGGAATAAAATCCATCCCCGTGACAGGAGGAATAAAATCCATCCCCGTGACAGGAGGAATAAAATCCATCCCCGTGACAGGAGGAATAAAATCCATCCTTGTGACAGGAGGAATAAAATCCATCCCCGTGACAGGAGGAATAAAATCCATCCCCGTGACAGGAGGAATAAAATCCTCGTGACAGGAGGAATAAAATCTATCCCCGTGACAGGAGGAATAAAATCCATCCCCGTGACAGGAGGAATAAAATCCTCATGACAGGAGGAATAAAATCTATCCCCGTGACAGGAGGAATAAAATCCATCCTTGTGACAGGAGGAATAAAATCTATCCCCGTGACAGGAGGAATAAAATCCATCCCCGTGACAGGAGGAATAAAATCCATCCACGTGACAGGAGGAATAAAATCCATCCTTGTGACAGGAGGAATAAAATCCATCCCCGTGACAGGAGGAATAAAATCCATCCCCGTGACAGGAGGAATAAAATCCATCCTTGTGACAGGAGGAATAAAATCCATCCCCGTGACAGGAGGAATAAAATCCATCCCCGTGACAGGAGGAATGAAATCCATCCCCGTGACAGGAGGAATGAAATCCATCCCCGTGACAGGAGGAATGAAATCCATCCCCAAGATATCCTTGTGACAGGAGGAATAAAATCCATCCTCATGACAGGAGGAATGAAATCCATCCCCGTGACAGGAGGAATGAAATCCATCCCCAAGATATCCTTGTGACAGGAGGAATAAAATCCATCCTCATGACAGGAGGAATAAAATCCATCCCCGTGACAGGAGGAATAAAATCCATCCACCTCACAGGAGGAATAAAATCCATCCCCGTGACAGGAGGAATAAAATCCATCCCCGTGACAGGAGGAATAAAATCCATCCCCGTGACAGGAGGAATAAAATCCATCCCCATGACAGGAGGAATAAAATCCATCCCCGTGACAGGAGGAATAAAATCCATCCTCGTGACAGGAGGAATAAAATCCATCCCCATGACAGGAGGAATAAAATCCATCCCCGTGACAGGAGGAATAAAATCCATCCCCGTGACAGGAGGAATGAAATCCATCCCCGTGACAGGAGGAATGAAATCCATCCCCGTGACAGGAGGAATGAAATCCATCCCCGTGACAGGAGGAATGAAATCCATCCCCAAGATATGCTTGTGACAGGAGGAATAAAATCCATCCTCATGACAGGAGGAATGAAATCCATCCCCGTGACAGGAGGAATGAAATCCATCCCCAAGATATCCTTGTGACAGGAGGAATAAAATCCATCCCCGTGACAGGAGGAATAAAATCCATCCCCGTGACAGGAGGAATAAAATCCATCCCCGTGACAGGAGGAATAAAATCCATCCCCGTGACAGGAGGAATAAAATCCATCCCCGTGACATCCTCGTGACAGGAGGAATAAAATCCATCCCCGTGACAGGAGGAATAAAATCCATCCCCGTGACAGGAGGAATAAAATCCATCCCTGTGACATCCTCGTGACAGGAGGAATAAAATCCATCCCCGTGACAGGAGGAATAAAATCCATCCCCGTGACATCCTCGTGACAGGAGGAATAAAATCCATCCCCGTGACAGGAGGAATAAAATCCATCCCCGTGACAGGAGGAATAAAATCCATCCCCGTGACAGGAGGAATAAAATCCATCCCCGTGACATCCTCGTGACAGGAGGAATAAAATCCATCCCCGTGACAGGAGGAATAAAATCCATCCCCGTGACAGGAGGAATAAAATCCATCCCCGTGACAGGAGGAATAAAATCCATCCCCGTGACATCCTCGTGACAGGAGGAATAAAATCCATCCCCGTGACAGGAGGAATAAAATCCATCCCCGTGACAGGAGGAATAAAATCCATCCCCGTGACATCCTCGTGACAGGAGGAATAAAATCCATCCCCGTGACAGGAGGAATAAAATCCATCCCCGTGACAGGAGGAATAAAATCCATCCCCGTGACAGGAGGAATAAAATCCATCCCCGTGACAGGAGGAATAAAATCCATCCCCGTGACAGGAGGAATAAAATCCATCCCCGTGACAGGAGGAATAAAATCCATCCCCGTGACAGGAGGAATAAAATCCATCCCCGTGACATCCTCGTGACAGGAGGAATAAAATCCATCCCCGTGACAGGAGGAATAAAATCCATCCCCGTGACAGGAGGAATAAAATCCATCCCCGTGACATCCTCCTGACAGGAGGAATAAAATCCATCCCCGTGACAGGAGGAATAAAATCCATCCCCGTGACAGGAGGAATAAAATCCATCCCCGTGACATCCTCGTGACAGGAGGAATAAAATCCATCCCCGTGACAGGAGGAATAAAATCCATCCCCGTGACAGGAAGAATAAAATCCATCCCCGTGACAGGAAGAATAAAATCCATCCCCGTGACAGGAGGAATAAAATCCATCCCCGTGACAGGAAGAATAAAATCCATCCCCGTGACAGGAGGAATAAAATCCATCCCCGTGACAGGAAGAATAAAATCCATCCCCGTGACAGGAAGAATAAAATCCATCCCCGTGACAGGAAGAATAAAATCCATCCCCGTGACAGGAAGAATAAAATCCATCCCCGTGACAGGAAGAATAAAATCCATCCCCGTGACAGGAAGAATAGAATGCATCCACGTGACAGGAGGAATAAAATACATCCCCGTGACAGGAAGAATAAAATCCATCCCCGTGACAGGAGGAATAAAATCCATCCCCAAGATATCCTTGTGACAGGAGGAATAAAATCCATCCCCGTGACATCCTCGTGACAGGAAGAATAAAATCCATCCCCGTGACAGGAAGAATAAAATCCATCCCCGTGACAGGAAGAATAAAATCCATCCTCGTGACAGGAGGAATAAAATCCATCCCCGTGACAGGAAGAATAAAATCCATCCCCGTGACAGGAGGAATAAAATCCATCCCCGTGACAGGAGGAATAAAATCCATCCCCAAGATATCCTTGTGACAGGAAGAATAAAATCCATCCCCGTGACAGGAGGAATAGAATCCATCCCCGTGACAGGAGGAATAAAATCCATCCCCAAGATATCCTTGTGACAGGAGGAATAAAATCCATCCCCGTGACAGGAAGAATAAAATCCATCCCCGAGACAGGAGGAATAAAATCCATCCCCGTGACAGGAAGAATAAAATCCATCCCCGTGACAGGAGGAATAAAATCCATCCCCAAGATATCCTTGTGACAGGAAGAATAAAATCCATCCCCGTGACAGGAGGAATAAAATCCATCCCCGTGACAGGAAGAATAAAATCCATCCCCGTGACAGGAGGAATAAAATCCATCCCCGTGACAGGAAGAATAAAATCCATCCCCGTGACAGGAGGAATAAAATCCATCCCCGTGACAGGAAGAATAAAATCCATCCCCGTGACAGGAGGAATAAAATCCATCCCCGTGACAGGAGGAATGAAATCCTCGTGACAGGAGGAATAAAATCCATCCCCGTGACAGGAGGAATAAAATCCATCCCCGTGACAGGAAGAATAAAATCCATCCCCGTGACAGGAGGAATAAAATCCATCCCCAAGATATCCTTGTGACAGGTAGAATAAAATCCATCCCCGTGACAGGAGGAATAAAATCCATCCCCGTGACAGGAAGAATAAAATCCATCCCCGTGACAGGAAGAATAAAATCCATCCCCGTGACAGGAGGAATAAAATCCATCCCCGTGACAGGAGGAATAAAATCCATCCTCGTGCCAGGAGGAATAAAATCCTCGTGACAGGAGGAATAAAATCCATCCCCGTGACAGGAAGAATAAAATCCATCCCCGTGACAGGAGGAATGAAATCCATCCCCGTGACAGGAGGAATAAAATCCATCCTCGTGACAGGAGGAATGAAATCCTCGTGACCGGAGGAATAAAATCCATCCTCGTGACAGGAAGAATAAAATCCATCCCCGTGACAGGAGGAATGAAATCCTCGTGACAGGAGGAATAAAATCCATCCCCGTGACAGGAAGAATAAAATCCATCCCCGTGACAGGAGGAATAAAATCCATCCCCGTGACAGGAAGAATAAAATCCATCCCCGTGACAGGAGGAATAAAATCCATCCCCAAGATATCCTTGTGACAGGAAGAATAAAATCCATCCCCGTGCCAGGAGGAATAAAATCCTCGTGATAGGAGGAATAAAATCCATCCCCGTGACAGGAGGAATGAAATCCATCCCCGTGACAGGAGGAATGAAATCCATCCCCGTGACAGGAGGAATAAAATCCTCGTGACAGGAAGAATAAAATCCATCCCCGTGACAGGAGGAATGAAATCCATCCCCGTGACAGGAAGAATAAAATCCATCCCCGTGACAGGAGGAATGAAATCCATCCCCGTGACAGGAGGAATGAAATCCATCCCCGTGACAGGAGGAATGAAATCCATCCCCGTGACAGGAAGAATAAAATCCATCCCCGTGACAGGAGGAATAAAATCCATCCCCGTGACAGGAAGAATAAAATCCATCCCCGTGACAGGAGGAATAAAATCCATCCCCAAGATATCCTTGTGACAGGAAAAATAAAATCCATCCCCGTGCCAGGAGGAATAAAATCCTCGTGATAGGAGGAATAAAATCCATCCCCGTGACAGGAGGAATAAAATCCATCCCCATGACAGGAGGAATAAAATCCATCCCCGTGACAGGAAGAATAAAATCCATCCCCGTGACAGGAGGAATAAAATCCATCCCCAAGATATCCTTCTGACAGGAAGAATAAAATCCATCCCCGTGCCAGGAGGAATAAAATCCTCGTGATAGGAGGAATAAAATCCATCCCCGTGACAGGAAGAATAAAATCCATCCCCGTGACAGGAGGAATGAAATCCATCCCCGTGACAGGAGGAATGAAATCCATCCCCGTGACAGGAGGAATAAAATCCTCGTGACAGGAAGAATAAAATCCATCCCCGTGACAGGAGGAATGAAATCCATCCCCGTGACAGGAAGAATAAAATCCATCCCCGTGACAGGAGGAATGAAATCCATCCCCGTGACAGGAGGAATGAAATCCATCCCCGTGACAGGAGGAATGAAATCCATCCCCGTGAAAGGAGGAATAAAATCCATCCCCGTGACAGGAAGAATAAAATCCATCCCCGTGACAGGAGGAATAAAATCCATCCCCAAGATATCCTTGTGACAGGAGGAATAAAATCCATCCCCGTGACAGGAAGAATAAAATCCATCCCCGTGACAGGAGGAATGAAATCCTCGTGATAGGAGGAATAAAATCCATCCCCGTGACAGGAGGAATAAAATCCATCCCCGTGACAGGAAGAATAAAATCCATCCCCGTGACAGGAGGAATGAAATCCTCGTGATAGGAGGAATAAAATCCATCCCCGTGACAGGAGGAATAAAATCCATCCCCGTGACAGGAAGAATAAAATCCATCCCCGTGACAGGAGGAATAAAATCCATCCCCAAGATATCCTTGTGACAGGAAGAATAAAATCCATCCCCGTGCCAGGAGGAATAAAATCCTCGTGACAGGAAGAATAAAATCCATCCCCGTGACAGGAGGAATAAAATCCATCCCCGTGACAGGAAGAATAAAATCCATCCCCGTGACAGGAGGAATAAAATCCATCCCCGTGACAGGAGGAATAAAATCCATCCCCATGACAGGAGGAATAAAATCCATCCCCGTGACAGGAGGAATAAAATCCATCCCCGTGACAGGAGGAATAAAATCCATCCTCGTGACAGGAGGAATAAAATCCATCCCCGTGACAGGAGGAATAAAATCCATCCCCGTGACAGGAGGAATAAAATCCATCCTCGTGACAGGAGGAATAAAATCCATCCCCGTGACAGGAGGAATAAAATCCATCCCCGTGACAGGAGGAATAAAATCCATCCTCGTGACAGGAGGAATAAAATCCATCCCGTGACAGGAGGAATAAAATCCATCCTCGTGACAGGAGGAATAAAATCCATCCCCGTGACAGGAGGAATAAAATCCATCCTCGTGACAGGAGGAATAAAATCCATCCCCGTGACAGGAGGAATAAAATCCATCCTCGTGACAGGAGGAATAAAATCCATCCCCGTGACAGGAGGAATAAAATCCATCCCCGTGACAGGAGGAATAAAATCCATCCTCGTGACAGGAGGAATAAAATCCATCCCCGTGACAGGAGGAATAAAATCCATCCCCGTGACAGGAGGAATAAAATCCATCCTCGTGACAGGAGGAATAAAATCCATCCCCGTGACAGGAGGAATAAAATCCATCCCCGTGACATCCTCGTGACAGGAGGAATAAAATCCATCCCCGTGACAGGAGGAATAAAATCCATCCCCGTGACAGGAGGAATAAAATCCATCCCCGTGACAGGAGGAATAAAATCCATCCCCGTGACATCCTCGTGACAGGAGGAATAAAATCCATCCCTGTGACAGGAGGAATAAAATCCATCCCCGTGACAGGAGGAATAAAATCCATCCCCGTGACAGGAGGAATAAAATCCATCCCCGTGACATCCTCGTGACAGGAGGAATAAAATCCATCCCCGTGACAGGAGGAATAAAATGCATCCCCGTGACAGGAGGAATAAAATCCATCCCCGTGACATCCTCGTGACAGGAGGAATAAAATCCATCCCCGTGACAGGAGGAATAAAATCCATCCCCGTGACAGGAGGAATAAAATCCATCCCCGTGACAGGAGGAATAAAATCCATCCCCGTGACAGGAGGAATAAAATCCATCCCCGTGACAGGAGGAATAAAATCCATCCCCGTGACAGGAGGAATAAAATCCATCCCCGTGACATCCTCGTGACAGGAGGAATAAAATCCATCCCCGTGACAGGAGGAATAAAATCCATCCCCGTGACAGGAGGAATAAAATCCATCCCCGTGACAGGAGGAATAAAATCCATCCCCGTGACATCCTCGTGACAGGAGGAATAAAATCCATCCCCGTGACAGGAGGAATAAAATCCATCCCCGTGACAGGAGGAATAAAATCCATCCCCGTGACATCCTCGTGACAGGAGGAATAAAATCCATCCCCGTGACAGGAGGAATAAAATCCATCCCCGTGACAGGAAGAATAAAATCCATCCCCGTGACAGGAAGAATAAAATCCATCCCCGTGACAGGAGGAATAAAATCCATCCCCGTGACAGGAAGAATAAAATCCATCCCCGTGACAGGAAGAATAAAATCCATCCCCGTGACAGGAGGAATAAAATCCATCCCCGTGACAGGAAGAATAAAATCCATCCCCGTGACAGGAAGAATAAAATCCATCCCCGTGACAGGAAGAATAAAATCCATCCCCGTGACAGGAAGAATAAAATCCATCCCCGTGACAGGAAGAATAAAATCCATCCCCGTGACAGGAAGAATAAAATCCATCCCCGTGACAGGAAGAATAAAATCCATCCCCAAGATATCCTTGTGACAGGAGGAATAAAATCCATCCCCGTGACATCCTCGTGACAGGAAGAATAAAATCCATCCCCGTGACAGGAAGAATAAAATCCATCCCCGTGACAGGAAGAATAAAATCCATCCTCGTGACAGGAGGAATAAAATCCATCCCCGTGACAGGAAGAATAAAATCCATCCCCGTGACAGGAGGAATAAAATCCATCCCCGTGACAGGAGGAATAAAATCCATCCCCGTGACAGGAAGAATAAAATCCATCCCCGTGACAGGAGGAATAAAATCCATCCCCGTGACAGGAAGAATAAAATCCATCCCCGTGACAGGAGGAATGAAATCCATCCCCGTGACAGGAAGAATAAAATCCATCCCCGTGACAGGAGGAATGAAATCCATCCCCGTGACAGGAGGAATGAAATCCATCCCCATGACAGGAGGAATGAAATCCATCCCCGTGACAGGAAGAATAAAATCCATCCCCGTGACAGGAGAAATAAAATCCATCCCCGTGACAGGAAGAATAAAATCCATCCCCGTGACAGGAGGAATAAAATCCATCCCCAAGATATCCTTGTGACAGGAAGAATAAAATCCATCCCCGTGCCAGGAGGAATAAAATCCTCGTGATAGGAGGAATAAAATCCATCCCCGTGACAGGAGGAATAAAATCCATCCCCGTGACAGGAGGAATAAAATCCATCCCCGTGACAGGAAGAATAAAATCCATCCCCGTGACAGGAGGATTAAAATCCATCCCCAAGATATCCTTGTGACAGGAAGAATAAAATCCATCCCCGTGCCAGGAGGAATAAAATCCTCGTGATAGGAGGAATAAAATCCATCCCCGTGACAGGAAGAATAAAATCCATCCCCGTGACAGGAGGAATGAAATCCATCCCCGTGACAGGAGGAATGAAATCCATCCCCGTGACAGGAGGAATAAAATCCTCGTGACAGGAAGAATAAAATCCATCCCCATGACAGGAGGAATGAAATCCATCCCCGTGACAGGAAGAATAAAATCCATCCCCGTGACAGGAGGAATGAAATCCATCCCCGTGACAGGAGGAATGAAATCCATCCCCGTGACAGGAGGAATGAAATCCATCCCCGTGACAGGAGGAATAAAATCCATCCCCGTGACAGGAAGAATAAAATCCATCCCCGTGACAGGAGGAATAAAATCCATCCCCAAGATATCCTTGTGACAGGAGGAATAAAATCCATCCCCGTGACAGGAAGAATAAAATCCATCCCCGTGACAGGAGGAATGAAATCCTCGTGATAGGAGGAATAAAATCCATCCCCGTGACAGGAGGAATAAAATCCATCCCCGTGACAGGAAGAATAAAATCCATCCCCGTGACAGGAGGAATAAAATCCATCCCCAAGATATCCTTGTGACAGGAAGAATAAAATCCATCCCCGTGCCAGGAGGAATAAAATCCTCGTGACAGGAAGAATAAAATCCATCCCCGTGACAGGAGGAATAAAATCCATCCCCGTGACAGGAAGAATAAAATCCATCCCCGTGACAGGAGGAATAAAATCCATCCCCGTGACAGGAGGAATAAAATCCATCCCCATGACAGGAGGAATAAAATCCATCCCCGTGACAGGAGGAATAAAATCCATCCCCGTGACAGGAGGAATAAAATCCATCCTCGTGACAGGAGGAATAAAATCCATCCCCGTGACAGGAGGAATAAAATCCATCCCCGTGACAGGAGGAATAAAATCCATCCTCGTGACAGGAGGAATAAAATCCATCCCCGTGACAGGAGGAATAAAATCCATCCCCGTGACAGGAGGAATAAAATCCATCCTCGTGACAGGAGGAATAAAATCCATCCTCGTGACAGGAGGAATAAAATCCATCCCCGTGACAGGAGGAATAAAATCCATCCTCGTGACAGGAGGAATAAAATCCATCCCCGTGACAGGAGGAATAAAATCCATCCTCGTGACAGGAGGAATAAAATCCATCCCCGTGACAGGAGGAATAAAATCCATCCCCGTGACAGGAGGAATAAAATCCATCCTCGTGACAGGAGGAATAAAATCCATCCCCGTGACAGGAGGAATAAAATCCATCCCCGTGACAGGAGGAATAAAATCCATCCCCGTGACAGGAGGAATAAAATCCATCCCCGTGACAGGAGGAATAAAATCCATCCTCGTGACAGGAGGAATAAAATCCATCCCCGTGACAGGAGGAATAAAATCCATCCCCGTGACATCCTCGTGACAGGAGGAATAAAATCCATCCCCGTGACAGGAGGAATAAAATCCATCCCCGTGACAGGAGGAATAAAATCCATCCCCGTGACAGGAGGAATAAAATCCATCCCCGTGACATCCTCGTGACAGGAGGAATAAAATCCATCCCCGTGACAGGAGGAATAAAATCCATCCCCGTGACAGGAGGAATAAAATCCATCCCCGTGACATCCTCGTGACAGGAGGAATAAAATCCATCCCCGTGACAGGAGGAATAAAATCCATCCCCGTGACAGGAGGAATCAAATCCATCCCCGTGACATCCTCGTGACAGGAGGAATAAAATCCATCCCCGTGACAGGAGGAATAAAATCCATCCCCGTGACAGGAGGAATAAAATCCATCCCCGTGACAGGAGGAATAAAATCCATCCCCGTGACAGGAGGAATAAAATCCATCCCCGTGACAGGAGGAATAAAATCCATCCCCGTGACAGGAGGAATAAAATCCATCCCCGTGACAGGAGGAATAAAATCCATCCCCGTGACATCCTCGTGACAGGAGGAATAAAATCCATCCCCGTGACAGGAGGAATAAAATCCATCCCCGTGACAGGAGGAATAAAATCCATCCCCGTGACAGGAGGAATAAAATCCATCCCCGTGACAGGAGGAATAAAATCCATCCCCGTGACATCCTCGTGACAGGAGGAATAAAATCCATCCCCGTGACAGGAGGAATAAAATCCATCCCCGTGACAGGAGGAATAAAATCCATCCCCGTGACATCCTCGTGACAGGAGGAATAAAATCCATCCCCGTGACAGGAGGAATAAAATCCATCCCCGTGACAGGAAGAATAAAATCCATCCCCGTGACAGGAAGAATAAAATCCATCCCCGTGACAGGAGGAATAAAATCCATCCCCGTGACAGGAAGAATAAAATCCATCCCCGTGACAGGAAGAATAAAATCCATCCCCGTGACAGGAGGAATAAAATCCATCCCCGTGACAGGAAGAATAAAATCCATCCCCGTGACAGGAAGAATAAAATCCATCCCCGTGACAGGAAGAATAAAATCCATCCCCGTGACAGGAAGAATAAAATCCATCCCCGTGACAGGAAGAATAAAATCCATCCCCGTGACAGGAAGAATAAAATCCATCCCCGTGACAGGAAGAATAAAATCCATCCCCAAGATATCCTTGTGACAGGAGGAATAAAATCCATCCCCGTGACATCCTCGTGACAGGAAGAATAAAATCCATCCCCGTGACAGGAAGAATAAAATCCATCCCCGTGACAGGAAGAATAAAATCCATCCTCGTGACAGGAGGAATAAAATCCATCCCCGTGACAGGAAGAATAAAATCCATCCCCGTGACAGGAGGAATAAAATCCATCCCCGTGACAGGAGGAATAAAATCCATCCCCAAGATATCCTTGTGACAGGAAGAATAAAATCCATCCCCGTGACAGGAGGAATAAAATCCATCCCCGTGACAGGAGGAATAAAATCCATCCCCAAGATATCCTTGTGACAGGAGGAATAAAATCCATCCCCGTGACAGGAAGAATAAAATCCATCCCCGTGACAGGAGGAATAAAATCCATCCCCGTGACAGGAAGAATAAAATCCATCCCCGTGACAGGAGGAATAAAATCCATCCCCAAGATATCCTTGTGACAGGAAGAATAAAATCCATCCCCGTGACAGGAGGAATAAAATCCATCCCCGTGACAGGAAGAATAAAATCCATCCCCGTGACAGGAGGAATAAAATCCATCCCCGTGACAGGAAGAATAAAATCCATCCCCGTGACAGGAGGAATAAAATCCATCCTCGTGACAGGAAGAATAAAATCCATCCCCGTGACAGGAGGAATAAAATCCATCCCCGTGACAGGAGGAATGAAATCCTCGTGACAGGAGGAATAAAATCCATACCCGTGACAGGAAGAATAAAATCCATCCCCGTGACAGGAGGAATAAAATCCATCCCCGTGACAGGAGGAATGAAATCCATCCCCGTGACAGGAGGATTGAAATCCTCGTGACAGGAGGAATAAAATCCATCCCCGTGACAGGAAGAATAAAATCCATCCCCGTGACAGGAGGAATGAAATCCTCGTGACAGGAGGAATAAAATCCATCCCCGTGACAGGAAGAATAAAATCCATCCCCGTGACAGGAGGAATAAAATCCATCCCCGTGAGAGGAAGAATAAAATCCATCCCCGTGACAGGAGGAATAAAATCCATCCCCAAGATATCCTTGTGACAGGTAGAATAAAATCCATCCCCGTGACAGGAGGAATAAAATCCATCCCCGTGACAGGAAGAATAAAATCCATCCCCGTGACAGGAAGAATAAAATCCATCCCCGTGACAGGAGGAATAAAATCCATCCCCGTGACAGGAAGAATAAAATCCATCCCCGTGACAGGAGGAATAAAATCCATCCTCGGGCCAGGAGGAATAAAATCCTCGTGACAGGAGGAATAAAATCCATCCCCGTGACAGGAAGAATAAAATCCATCCCCGTGACAGGAGGAATGAAATCCATCCCCGTGACAGGAGGAATAAAATCCATCCTCGTGACAGGAGGAATGAAATCCTCGTGACAGGAGGAATAAAATCCATCCTCGTGACAGGAAGAATAAAATCCATCCCCGTGACAGGAGGAATGAAATCCTCGTGACAGGAGGAATAAAATCCATCCCCGTGACAGGAAGAATAAAATCCATCCCCGTGCCAGGAGGAATAAAATCCTCGTGATAGGAGGAATAAAATCCATCCCCGTGACAGGAAGAATAAAATCCATCCCCGTGACAGGAGGAATGAAATCCATCCCCGTGACAGGAGGAATGAAATCCATCCCCGTGACAGGAGGAATAAAATCCTCGTGACAGGAAGAATAAAATCCATCCCCGTGACAGGAGGAATGAAATCCATCCCCGTGACAGGAAGAATAAAATCCATCCCCGTGACAGGAGGAATGAAATCCATCCCCGTGACAGGAGGAATGAAATCCATCCCCGTGACAGGAGGAATGAAATCCATCCCCGTGACAGGAAGAATAAAATCCATCCCCATGACAGGAGGAATAAAATCCATCCCCGTGACAGGAAGAATAAAATCCATCCCCGTGACAGGAGGAATAAAATCCATCCCCAAGATATCCTTGTGACAGGAAGAATAAAATCCATCCCCGTGCCAGGAGGAATAAAATCCTCGTGATAGGAGGAATAAAATCCATCCCCGTGACAGGAGGAATAAAATCCATCCCCGTGACAGGAGGAATAAAATCCATCCCCGTGACAGGAAGAATAAAATCCATCCCCGTGACAGGAGGAATAAAATCCATCCTCGTGACAGGAGGAATAAAATCCATCCCCATGACAGGAGGAATAAAATCCATCCCCATGACAGGAGGAATAAAATCCATCCCCATGACAGGAGGAATGAAATCCATCCCCGTGACAGGAGGAATAAAATCCTCATGACAGGAGGAATAAAATCCATCCCCGTGACAGTAGGAATAAAATCCATCCCCGTGACAGGAAGAATAAAATCCATCCTCGTGACAGGAGGAATAAAATCCATCCCCGTGACAGGAGGAATGAAATCCATCCCCGTGCCAGGAGGAATAAAATCCTCGTGACAGGAAGAATAAAATCCATCCCCGTGACAGGAGGAATAAAATCCATCCCCGTGACAGGAAGAATAAAATCCATCCCCGTGACAGGAGGAATAAAATCCATCCCCGTGACAGGAGGAATAAAATCCATCCCCATGACAGGAGGAATAAAATCCATCCCCGTGACAGGAGGAATAAAATCCATCCCCGTGACAGGAGGAATAAAATCCATCCTCGTGACAGGAGGAATAAAATCCATCCCCGTGACAGGAGGAATAAAATCCATCCCCGTGACAGGAGGAATAAAATCCATCCTCGTGACAGGAGGAATAAAATCCATCCCCGTGACAGGAGGAATAAAATCCATCCCCGTGACAGGAGGAATAAAATCCATCCCCGTGACATCCTCGTGACAGGAGGAATAAAATCCATCCCCGTGACAGGAGGAATAAAATCCATCCCCGTGACAGGAGGAATAAAATCCATCCCCGTGACAGGAGGAATAAAATCCATCCCCGTGACATCCTCGTGACAGGAGGAATAAAATCCATCCCCGTGACAGGAAGAATAAAATCCATCCCCTTGACAGGAAGAATAAAATCCATCCCCGTGACAGGAAGAATAAAATCCATCCCCGTGACAGGAAGAATAAAATCCATCCCCGTGACAGGAAGAATAAAATCCATCCCCAAGATATCCTTGTGACAGGAGGAATAAAATCCATCCCCGTGACATCCTCGTGACAGGAAGAATAAAATCCATCCCCGTGACAGGAAGAATAAAATCCATCCCCGTGACAGGAAGAATAAAATCCATCCTCGTGACAGGAGGAATAAAATCCATCCCCGTGACAGGAAGAATAAAATCCATCCCCGTGACAGGAGGAATAAAATCCATCCCCGTGACAGGAGGAATAAAATCCATCCCCAAGATATCCTTGTGACAGGAAGAATAAAATCCATCCCCGTGACAGGAGGAATAAAATCCATCCCCGTGACAGGAGGAATAAAATCCATCCCCAAGATATCCTTGTGACAGGAGGAATAAAATCCATCCCCGTGACAGGAAGAATAAAATCCATCCCCGTGACAGGAGGAATAAAATCCATCCCCGTGACAGGAAGAATAAAATCCATCCCCGTGACAGGAGGAATAAAATCCATCCCCAAGATATCCTTGTGACAGGAAGAATAAAATCCATCCCCGTGACAGGAGGAATAAAATCCATCCCCGTGACAGGAAGAATAAAATCCATCCCCGTGACAGGAGGAATAAAATCCATCCCCGTGACAGGAAGAATAAAATCCATCCCCGTGACAGGAGGAATAAAATCCATCCTCGTGACAGGAAGAATAAAATCCATCCCCGTGACAGGAGGAATAAAATCCATCCCCGTGACAGGAGGAATGAAATCCTCGTGACAGGAGGAATAAAATCCATACCCGTGACAGGAAGAATAAAATCCATCCCCGTGACAGGAGGAATAAAATCCATCCCCGTGACAGGAGGAATGAAATCCATCCCCGTGACAGGAGGATTGAAATCCTCGTGACAGGAGGAATAAAATCCATCCCCGTGACAGGAAGAATAAAATCCATCCCCGTGACAGGAGGAATGAAATCCTCGTGACAGGAGGAATAAAATCCATCCCCGTGACAGGAAGAATAAAATCCATCCCCGTGACAGGAGGAATAAAATCCATCCCCGTGAGAGGAAGAATAAAATCCATCCCCGTGACAGGAGGAATAAAATCCATCCCCAAGATATCCTTGTGACAGGTAGAATAAAATCCATCCCCGTGACAGGAGGAATAAAATCCATCCCCGTGACAGGAAGAATAAAATCCATCCCCGTGACAGGAAGAATAAAATCCATCCCCGTGACAGGAGGAATAAAATCCATCCCCGTGACAGGAAGAATAAAATCCATCCCCGTGACAGGAGGAATAAAATCCATCCTCGGGCCAGGAGGAATAAAATCCTCGTGACAGGAGGAATAAAATCCATCCCCGTGACAGGAAGAATAAAATCCATCCCCGTGACAGGAGGAATGAAATCCATCCCCGTGACAGGAGGAATAAAATCCATCCTCGTGACAGGAGGAATGAAATCCTCGTGACAGGAGGAATAAAATCCATCCTCGTGACAGGAAGAATAAAATCCATCCCCGTGACAGGAGGAATGAAATCCTCGTGACAGGAGGAATAAAATCCATCCCCGTGACAGGAAGAATAAAATCCATCCCCTTGCCAGGAGGAATAAAATCCTCGTGATAGGAGGAATAAAATCCATCCCCGTGACAGGAAGAATAAAATCCATCCCCGTGACAGGAGGAATGAAATCCATCCCCGTGACAGGAGGAATGAAATCCATCCCCGTGACAGGAGGAATAAAATCCTCGTGACAGGAAGAATAAAATCCATCCCCGTGACAGGAGGAATGAAATCCATCCCCGTGACAGGAAGAATAAAATCCATCCCCGTGACAGGAGGAATGAAATCCATCCCCGTGACAGGAGGAATGAAATCCATCCCCGTGACAGGAGGAATGAAATCCATCCCCGTGACAGGAAGAATAAAATCCATCCCCATGACAGGAGGAATAAAATCCATCCCCGTGACAGGAAGAATAAAATCCATCCCCGTGACAGGAGGAATAAAATCCATCCCCAAGATATCCTTGTGACAGGAAGAATAAAATCCATCCCCGTGCCAGGAGGAATAAAATCCTCGTGATAGGAGGAATAAAATCCATCCCCGTGACAGGAGGAATAAAATCCATCCCCGTGACAGGAGGAATAAAATCCATCCCCGTGACAGGAAGAATAAAATCCATCCCCGTGACAGGAGGAATAAAATCCATCCTCGTGACAGGAGGAATAAAATCCATCCCCATGACAGGAGGAATAAAATCCATCCCCATGACAGGAGGAATAAAATCCATCCCCATGACAGGAGGAATGAAATCCATCCCCGTGACAGGAGGAATAAAATCCTCATGACAGGAGGAATAAAATCCATCCCCGTGACAGTAGGAATAAAATCCATCCCCGTGACAGGAAGAATAAAATCCATCCTCGTGACAGGAGGAATAAAATCCATCCCCGTGACAGGAGGAATGAAATCCATCCCCGTGCCAGGAGGAATAAAATCCTCGTGACAGGAAGAATAAAATCCATCCCCGTGACAGGAGGAATAAAATCCATCCCCGTGACAGGAAGAATAAAATCCATCCCCGTGACAGGAGGAATAAAATCAATCCCCGTGACAGGAGGAATAAAATCCATCCCCATGACAGGAGGAATAAAATCCATCCCCGTGACAGGAGGAATAAAATCCATCCCCGTGACAGGAGGAATAAAATCCATCCTCGTGACAGGAGGAATAAAATCCATCCCCGTGACAGGAGGAATAAAATCCATCCCCGTGACAGGAGGAATAAAATCCATCCTCGTGACAGGAGGAATAAAATCCATCCCCGTGACAGGAGGAATAAAATCCATCCCCGTTACAGGAGGAATAAAATCCATCCACGTGACATCCTCGTGACAGGAGGAATAAAATCCATCCCCGTGACAGGAGGAATAAAATCCATCCCCGTGACAGGAGGAATAAAATCCATCCCCGTGACAGGAGGAATAAAATCCATCCCCGTGACAGGAGGAATAAAATCCATCCCCGTGACATCCTCGTGACAGGAGGAATAAAATCCATCCCCGTGACAGGAGGAATAAAATCCATCCCCGTGACAGGAGGAATAAAATCCATCCCCGTGACATCCTCGTGACAGGAGGAATAAAATCCATCCCCGTGACAGGAGGAATAAAATCCATCCCCGTGACAGGAAGAATAAAATCCATCCCCGTGACAGGAAGAATAAAATCCATCCCCGTGACAGGAGGAATAAAATCCATCCCCGTGACAGGAAGAATAAAATCCATCCCCGTGACAGGAAGAATAAAATCCATCCCCGTGACAGGAGGAATAAAATCCATCCCCGTGACAGGAAGAATAAAATCCATCCCCGTGACAGGAAGAATAAAATCCATCCCCGTGACAGGAAGAATAAAATCCATCCCCGTGACAGGAAGAATAAAATCCATCCCCGTGACAGGAAGAATAAAATCCATCCCCGTGACAGGAAGAATAAAATCCATCCCCGTGACAGGAAGAATAAAATCCATCCCCAAGATATCCTTGTGACAGGAGGAATAAAATCCATCCCCGTGACATCCTCGTGACAGGAAGAATAAAATCCATCCCCGTGACAGGAAGAATAAAATCCATCCCCGTGACAGGAAGAATAAAATCCATCCTCGTGACAGGAGGAATAAAATCCATCCCCGTGACAGGAAGAATAAAATCCATCCCCGTGACAGGAGGAATAAAATCCATCCCCGTGACAGGAGGAATAAAATCCATCCCCAAGATATCCTTGTGACAGGAAGAATAAAATCCATCCCCGTGACAGGAGGAATAAAATCCATCCCCGTGACAGGAGGAATAAAATCCATCCCCAAGATATCCTTGTGACAGGAGGAATAAAATCCATCCCCGTGACAGGAAGAATAAAATCCATCCCCGTGACAGGAGGAATAAAATCCATCCCCGTGACAGGAAGAATAAAATCCATCCCCGTGACAGGAGGAATAAAATCCATCCCCAAGATATCCTTGTGACAGGAAGAATAAAATCCATCCCCGTGACAGGAGGAATAAAATCCATCCCCGTGACAGGAAGAATAAAATCCATCCCCGTGACAGGAGGAATAAAATCCATCCCCGTGACAGGAAGAATAAAATCCATCCCCGTGACAGGAGGAATAAAATCCATCCTCGTGACAGGAAGAATAAAATCCATCCCCGTGACAGGAGGAATAAAATCCATCCCCGTGACAGGAGGAATGAAATCCTCGTGACAGGAGGAATAAAATCCATCCCCGTGACAGGAAGAATAAAATCCATCCCCGTGACAGGAGGAATAAAATCCATCCCCGTGACAGGAGGAATGAAATCCATCCCCGTGACAGGAGGATTGAAATCCTCGTGACAGGAGGAATAAAATCCATCCCCGTGACAGGAAGAATAAAATCCATCCCCGTGACAGGAGGAATGAAATCCTCGTGACAGGAGGAATAAAATCCATCCCCGTGACAGGAAGAATAAAATCCATCCCCGTGACAGGAGGAATAAAATCCATCCCCGTGACAGGAAGAATAAAATCCATCCCCGTGACAGGAGGAATAAAATCCATCCCCAAGATATCCTTGTGACAGGTAGAATAAAATCCATCCCCGTGACAGGAGGAATAAAATCCATCCCCGTGACAGGAAGAATAAAATCCATCCCCGTGACAGGAAGAATAAAATCCATCCCCGTGACAGGAGGAATAAAATCCATCCCCGTGACAGGAAGAATAAAATCCATCCCCGTGACAGGAGGAATAAAATCCATCCTCGGGCCAGGAGGAATAAAATCCTCGTGACAGGAGGAATAAAATCCATCCCCGTGACAGGAAGAATAAAATCCATCCCCGTGACAGGAGGAATGAAATCCATCCCCGTGACAGGAGGAATAAAATCCATCCTCGTGACAGGAGGAATGAAATCCTCGTGACAGGAGGAATAAAATCCATCCTCGTGACAGGAAGAATAAAATCCATCCCCGTGACAGGAGGAATGAAATCCTCGTGACAGGAGGAATAAAATCCATCCCCGTGACAGGAAGAATAAAATCCATCCCCGTGCCAGGAGGAATAAAATCCTCGTGATAGGAGGAATAAAATCCATCCCCGTGACAGGAAGAATAAAATCCATCCCCGTGACAGGAGGAATGAAATCCATCCCCGTGACAGGAGGAATGAAATCCATCCCCGTGACAGGAGGAATAAAATCCTCGTGACAGGAAGAATAAAATCCATCCCCGTGACAGGAGGAATGAAATCCATCCCCGTGACAGGAAGAATAAAATCCATCCCCGTGACAGGAGGAATGAAATCCATCCCCGTGACAGGAGGAATGAAATCCATCCCCGTGACAGGAGGAATGAAATCCATCCCCGTGACAGGAAGAATAAAATCCATCCCCATGACAGGAGGAATAAAATCCATCCCCGTGACAGGAAGAATAAAATCCATCCCCGTGACAGGAGGAATAAAATCCATCCCCAAGATATCCTTGTGACAGGAAGAATAAAATCCATCCCCGTGCCAGGAGGAATAAAATCCTCGTGATAGGAGGAATAAAATCCATCCCCGTGACAGGAGAAATAAAATCCATCCCCGTGACAGGAGGAATAAAATCCATCCCCGTGACAGGAAGAATAAAATCCATCCCCGTGACAGGAGGAATAAAATCCATCCTCGTGACAGGAGGAATAAAATCCATCCCCATGACAGGAGGAATAAAATCCATCCCCATGACAGGAGGAATAAAATCCATCCCCATGACAGGAGGAATGAAATCCATCCCCGTGACAGGAGGAATAAAATCCTCATGACAGGAGGAATAAAATCCATCCCCGTGACAGTAGGAATAAAATCCATCCCCGTGACAGGAAGAATAAAATCCATCCTCGTGACAGGAGGAATAAAATCCATCCCCGTGACAGGAGGAATGAAATCCATCCCCGTGCCAGGAGGAATAAAATCCTCGTGACAGGAAGAATAAAATCCATCCCCGTGACAGGAGGAATAAAATCCATCCCCGTGACAGGAAGAATAAAATCCATCCCCGTGACAGGAGGAATAAAATCCATCCCCGTGACAGGAGGAATAAAATCCATCCCCATGACAGGAGGAATAAAATCCATCCCCGTGACAGGAGGAATAAAATCCATCCCCGTGACAGGAGGAATAAAATCCATCCTCGTGACAGGAGGAATAAAATCCATCCCCGTGACAGGAGGAATAAAATCCATCCCCGTGACAGGAGGAATAAAATCCATCCTCGTGACAGGAGGAATAAAATCCATCCCCGTGACAGGAGGAATAAAATCCATCCCCGTGACAGGAGGAATAAAATCCATCCTCGTGACAGGAGGAATAAAATCCATCCTCGTGACAGGAGGAATAAAATCCATCCCCGTGACAGGAGGAATAAAATCCATCCTCGTGACAGGAGGAATAAAATCCATCCCCGTGACAGGAGGAATAAAATCCATCCTCGTGACAGGAGGAATAAAATCCATCCCCGTGACAGGAGGAATAAAATCCATCCCCGTGACAGGAGGAATGAAATCCATCCCCGTGACAGGAGGAATAAAATCCATCCCCGTGACAGGAGGAATAAAATCCATCCCCGTGACAGGAGGAATAAAATCCATCCCCGTGACAGGAGGAATAAAATCCATCCTCGTGACAGGAGGAATAAAATCCATCCCCATGACAGGAGGAATAAAATCCATCCCCATGACAGGAGGAATAAAATCCATCCCCATGACAGGAGGAATGAAATCCATCCCCGTGACAGGAGGAATAAAATCCTCATGACAGGAGGAATAAAATCCATCCCCGTGACAGTAGGAATAAAATCCATCCCCGTGACAGGAAGAATAAAATCCATCCTCGTGACAGGAGGAATAAAATCCATCCTCGTGACAGGAGGAATAAAATCCATCCTCGTGACAGGAGGAATAAAATCCATCCTCGTGACAGGAGGAATAAAATCCATCCTCGTGACAGGAGGAATAAAATCCATCCTCGTGACAGGAGGAATAAAATCCATCCTCGTGACAGGAGGAATAAAATCCATCCCCGTGACAGGAGGAATAAAATCCATCCTTGTGACAGGAGGAATAAAATCCATCCCCGTGACAGGAGGAATAAAATCCATCCTCGTGACAGGCGGAATAAAATCCATCCCCGTGACAGGAGGAATAAAATCCATCCCCGTGACAGGAGGAATAAAATCCATCCTCGTGACAGGAGGAATAAAATCCATCCCCGTGACAGGAGGAATAAAATCCATCCTCGTGACAGGAGGAATAAAATCCATCCCCGTGACAGGAGGAATAAAATCCATCCTCGTGACAGGAGGAATAAAATCCATCCCCGTGACAGGAGGAATAAAATCCATCCCCGTGACAGGAGGAATGAAATCCATCCCCGTGACAGGAGGAATAAAATCCATCCCCGTGACAGGAGGAATAAAATCCATCCCCGTGACAGGAGGAATAAAATCCATCCCCGTGACAGGAGGAATAAAATCCATCCCCGTGACAGGAGGAATAAAATCCATCCCCATGACAGGAGGAATAAAATCCATCCCCATGACAGGAGGAATGAAATCCATCCCCGTGACAGGAGGAATAAAATCCTCATGACAGGAGGAATAAAATCCATCCCCGTGACAGGAAGAATAAAATCCATCCTCGTGACAGGAGGAATAAAATCCATCCTCGTGACAGGAGGAATAAAATCCATCCTCGTGACAGGAGGAATAAAATCCATCCTCGTGACAGGAGGAATAAAATCCATCCTCGTGACAGGAGGAATAAAATCCATCCTCGTGACAGGAGGAATAAAATCCATCCTCGTGACAGGAGGAATAAAATCCATCCTCGTGACAGGAGGAATAAAATCCATCCCCGTGACATCCCCGTGACAGGAGGAATAAAATCCATCCTCGTGACAGGAGGAATAAAATCCATCCCCGTGACAGGAGGAATAAAATCCATCCCCGTGACAGGAGGAATAAAATCCATCCTCGTGACAGGAGGAATAAAATCCATCCTCGTGACAGGAGGAATAAAATCCATCCCCGTGACAGGAGGAATAAAATCCATCCTCGTGACAGGAGGAATAAAATCCATCCCCGTGACAGGAGGAATAAAATCCATCCTCGTGACAGGAGGAATAAAATCCATCCCCGTGACAGGAGGAATAAAATCCATCCCCGTGACAGGAGGAATGAAATCCATCCCCGTGACAGGAGGAATAAAATCCATCCCCGTGACAGGAGGAATAAAATCCATCCCCGTGACAGGAGGAATAAAATCCATCCCCGTGACAGGAGGAATAAAATCCATCCTCGTGACAGGAGGAATAAAATCCATCCCCATGACAGGAGGAATAAAATCCATCCCCATGACAGGAGGAATAAAATCCATCCCCATGACAGGAGGAATGAAATCCATCCCCGTGACAGGAGGAATAAAATCCTCATGACAGGAGGAATAAAAACCATCCCCGTGACAGTAGGAATAAAATCCATCCCCGTGACAGGAAGAATAAAATCCATCCTCGTGACAGGAGGAATAAAATCCATCCCCGTGACAGGAGGAATGAAATCCATCCCCGTGCCAGGAGGAATAAAATCCTCGTGACAGGAAGAATAAAATCCATCCCCGTGACAGGAGGAATAAAATCCATCCCCGTGACAGGAAGAATAAAATCCATCCCCGTGACAGGAGGAATAAAATCCATCCCCGTGACAGGAGGAATAAAATCCATCCCCATGACAGGAGGAATAAAATCCATCCCCGTGACAGGAGGAATAAAATCCATCCCCGTGACAGGAGGAATAAAATCCATCCTCGTGACAGGAGGAATAAAATCCATCCCCGTGACAGGAGGAATAAAATCCATCCACGTGACAGGAGGAATAAAATCCATCCTCGTGACAGGAGGAATAAAATCCATCCCCGTGACAGGAGGAATAAAATCCATCCCCGTGACAGGAGGAATAAAATCCATCCTCGTGACAGGAGGAATAAAATCCATCCTCGTGACAGGAGGAATAAAATCCATCCCCGTGACAGGAGGAATAAAATCCATCCTCGTGACAGGAGGAATAAAATCCATCCCGGTGACAGGAGGAATAAAATCCATCCTCGTGACAGGAGGAATAAAATCCATCCCCGTGACAGGAGGAATAAAATCCATCCCCGTGACAGGAGGAATGAAATCCATCCCCGTGACAGGAGGAATAAAATCCATCCCCGTGACAGGAGGAATAAAATCCATCCCCGTGACAGGAGGAATAAAATCCATCCCCGTGACAGGAGGAATAAAATCCATCCTCGTGACAGGAGGAATAAAATCCATCCCCATGACAGGAGGAATAAAATCCATCCCCATGACAGGAGGAATAAAATCCATCCCCATGACAGGAGGAATGAAATCCATCCCCGTGACAGGAGGAATAAAATCCTCATGACAGGAGGAATAAAATCCATCCCCGTGACAGTAGGAATAACATCCATCCCCGTGACAGGAAGAATAAAATCCATCCTCGTGACAGGAGGAATAAAATCCATCCCCGTGACAGGAGGAATAAAATCCATCCCCGTGACAGGAGGAATAAAATCCATCCCCGTGACAGGAGGAATAAAATCCATCCCCGTGACAGGAGGAATAAAATCCATCCCCGTGACAGGAGGAATAAAATCCATCCCCGTGACAGGAGGAATAAAATCCATCCCCGTGACAGGAGGAATAAAATCCATCCCCGTGACAGGAGGAATAAAATCCATCCCCGTGACAGGAGGAATAAAATCCATCCCCGTGACAGGAGGAATAAAATCCATCCCCGTGACAGGAGGAATAAAATCCATCCCCGTGACAGGAGGAATAAAATCCATCCCCGTGACAGGAGGAATAAAATCCATCCCCGTGACAGGAGGAATAAAATCCATCCCCGTGACAGGAGGAATAAAATCCATCCTCGTGACAGGAGGAATAAAATCCATCCCCGTGACAGGAAGAATAAAATCCATCCTCGTGACAGGAGGAATAAAATCCATCCCCGTGACAGGAGGAATAAAATCCATCCCCGTGACAGGAGGAATAAAATCCATCCCCGTGACAGGAGGAATAAAATCCATCCCCAAGATATCCTTGTGACAGGTAGAATAAAATCCATCCCCGTGACAGGAGGCATAAAATCCATCCCCGTGACAGGAGGAATAAAATCCATCCCCAAGATATCCTTGTGACAGGTAGAATAAAATCCATCCCCGTGACAGGAGGAATAAAATCCATCCCCGTGACAGGAGGAATAAAATCCATCCCCGTGACAGGAGGAATAAAATCCATCCCCAAGATATCCTTGTGACAGGTAGAATAAAATCCATCCCCGTGACAGGAGGAATAAAATCCATCCCCGTGACAGGAGGAATAAAATCCATCCCCGTGACAGGAGGAATAAAATGCATCCCCGTGACAGGAGGAATAAAATCCATCCCCAAGATATCCTTGTGACAGGAGGAATAAAATCCATCCCCGTGACAGGAGGAATAAAATCCATCCCCAAGATATCCTTGTGACAGGAGGAATAAAATCCATCCCCGTGACAGGAGGAATAAAATCCATCCCCGTGACAGGAGGAATAAAATCCATCCCCAAGATATCCTTGTGACAGGAGGAATAAAATCCATCCCCGTGACAGGAGGAATAAAATCCATCCCCGTGACAGGAGGAATAAAATCCATCCCCGTGACAGGAGGAATAAAATCCATCCCCGTGACAGGAGGAATAAAATCCATCCCCAAGATATCCTTGTGACAGGAGGAATAAAATCCATCCCCGTGACAGGAGGAATAAAATCCATCCCCAAGATATCCTTGTGACAGGAGGAATAAAATCCATCCCCGTGACAGGAGGAATAAAATCCATCCCCAAGATATCCTCGTGAAAGGAGGAATAAAATCCATCCCCGTGACAGGAGGAATAAAATCCTCGTGACAGGAGGAATAAAATCCATCCCCTTGACAGGAGGAATAAAATCCTCGTGACAGGAGGAATAAAATCCATCCCCATGACAGGAGGAATAAAATCCATCCCCGTGACAGGAGGAATAAAATCCATCCCCGTGACAGGAGGAATGAAATCCATCCTCGTGACAGGAGGAATAAAATCCATCCTCGTGACAGGAGGAATAAAATCCATCCCCGTGACAGGAGGAATAAAATCCATCCCCAAGATATCCTTGTGACAGGTAGAATAAAATCCATCCCCGTGACAGGAGGAATAAAATCCATCCCCAAGATATCCTTGTGACAGGTAGAATAAAATCCATCCCCGTGACAGGAGGAATAAAATCCATCCCCAAGATATCCTTGTGACAGGAGGAATAAAATCCATCCCCGTGACAGGAGGAATAAAATCCATCCCCAAGATATCCTTGTGAAAGGAGGAATAAAATCCATCCCCGTGACAGGAGGAATAAAATCCTCGTGACAGGAGGAATAAAATCCATCCCCGTGACAGGAGGAATAAAATCCTCGTGACAGGAGGAATAAAATCCATCCCCATGACAGGAGGAATAAAATCCATCCCCGTGACAGGAGGAATAAAATCCATCCCCGTGACAGGAGGAATGAAATCCATCCTCGTGACAGGAGGAATAAAATCCATCCTCGTGACAGGAGGAATAAAATCCATCCCCGTGACAGGAGGAATAAAATCCATCCCCAAGATATCCTTGTGACAGGTAGAATAAAATCCATCCCCGTGACAGGAGGAATAAAATCCATCCCCAAGATATCCTTGTGACAGGTAGAATAAAATCCATCCCCGTGACAGGAGGAATAAAATCCATCCCCAAGATATCCTTGTGACAGGTAGAATAAAATCCATCCCCGTGACAGGAGGAATAAAATCCATCCCCGTGACAGGAGGAATAAAATCCATCCCCAAGATATCCTTGTGACAGGTAGAATAAAATCCATCCCCGTGACAGGAGGAATAAAATCCATCCCCGTGACAGGAGGAATAAAATCCATCCCCAAGATATCCTTGTGACAGGTAGAATAAAATCCATCCCCGTGACAGGAGGAATAAAATCCATCCCCGTGACAGGAGGAATAAAATCCATCCCCAAGATATCCTTGTGACAGGAGGAATAAAATCCATCCCCGTGACAGGAGGAATAAAATCCATCCCCGTGACAGAAGGAATAAAATCCATCCCCAAGATATCCTTGTGACAGGAGGAATAAAATCCATCCCCGTGACAGGAGGAATAAAATCCATCCCCGTGACAGGAGGAATAAAATCCATCCCCGTGACAGGAGGAATAAAATCCATTCCCAAGATATCCTTGTGACAGGAGGAATAAAATCCATCCCCGTGACAGGAGGAATAAAATCCATCCCCGTGACAGGAGGAATAAAATCCATCCCCGTGACAGGAGGAATGAAATCCATCCCCGTGACAGGAGGAATAAAATCCATCCCCAAGATATCCTTGTGACAGGAGGAATAAAATCCATCCCCGTGACAGGAGGAATAAAATCCATCCCCGTGACAGGAGGAATAAAATCCATCCCCAAGATATCCTTGTGACAGGAGGAATAAAATCCATCCCCGTGACAGGAGGAATAAAATCCATCCCCGTGACAGGAGGAATAAAATCCATCCCCATGACAGGAGGAATAAAATCCATCCCCGTGACAGGAGGAATAAAATCCATCCCCAAGATATCCTTGTGACAGGAGGAATAAAATCCATCCCCGTGACAGGAGGAATAAAATCCATCCCCGTGACAGGAGGAATAAAATCCATCCCCGTGACAGGAGGAATAAAATCCATCCCCGTGACAGGAGGAATAAAATCCATCCCCGTGACAGGTAGAATAAAATCCATCCCCGTGACAGGAGGAATAAAATCCATCCCCGTGACAGAAGGAATAAAATCCATCCCCAAGATATCCTTGTGACAGGAGGAATAAAATCCATCCCCGTGACAGGAGGAATAAAATCCATCCCCGTGACAGAAGGAATAAAATCCATCCCCAAGATATCCTTGTGACAGGAGGAATAAAATCCATCCCCGTGACAGGAGGAATAAAATCCATCCCCGTGACAGGAGGAATAAAATCCATCCCCGTGACAGGAGGAATAATATCCATCCCCGTGACAGGAGGAATAAAATCCATCCCCAAGATATCCTTGTGACAGGAGGAATAAAATCCATCCCCGTGACAGGAGGAATAAAATCCATCCCCGTGACAGGAGGAATAAAATCCATCCCCGTGACAGGAGGAATAAAATCCATCCCCGTGACAGGAGGAATAAAATCCATCCCCAAGATATCCTTGTGACAGGAGGAATAAAATCCATCCCCGTGACAGGAGGAATAAAATCCATCCCCGTGACAGGAGGAATAAAATCCATCCCCGTGACAGGAGGAATAAAATCCATCCCCGTGACAGGAGGAATAAAATCCATCCCCGTGACAGGAGGAATAAAATCCATCCCCAAGATATCCTTGTGACAGGAGGAATAAAATCCATCCCCGTGACAGGAGGAATAAAATCCTCGTGACAGGAGGAATAAAATCCATCCACGTGACAGGAGGAATGAAATCCATCCCCGTGACAGGAGGAATAAAATCCATCCCCAAGATATCCTTGTGACAGGAGGAATAAAATCCATCCCCGTGACAGGAGGAATAAAATCCATCCCCGTGACAGGAGGAATAAAATCCATCCCCGTGACAGGAGGAATAAAATCCATCCCCGTGACAGGAGGAATAAAATCCATCCCCGTGACAGGAGGAATAAAATCCATCCCCGTGACAGGAGGAATAAAATCCATCCCCGTGACAGGAGGAATAAAATCCATCCCCGTGACAGGAGGAATAAAATCCATCCCCGTGACAGGAGGAATAAAATCCATCCCCGTGACAGGAGGAATAAAATCCATCCCCAAGATATCCTTGTGACAGGAGGAATAAAATCCATCCCCGTGACAGGAGGAATAAAATCCATCCCCAAGATATCCTTGTGACAGGAGGAATAAAATCCATCCCCGTGACAGGAGGAATAAAATCCATCCCCGTGACAGGAGGAATAAAATCCATCCCCAAGATATCCTTGTGACAGGAGGAATAAAATCCATCCCCGTGACAGGAGGAATAAAATCCTCGTGACAGGAGGAATAAAATCCATCCACGTGACAGGAGGAATGAAATCCATCCCCGTGACAGGAGGAATAAAATCCATCCCCAAGATATCCTTGTGACAGGAGGAATAAAATCCATCCCCGTGACAGGAGGAATAAAATCCATCCCCGTGACAGGAGGAATAAAATCCATCCCCGTGACAGGAGGAATAAAATCCATCCCCGTGACAGGAGGAATAAAATCCATCCCCGTGACAGGAGGAATAAAATCCATCCTCGTGACAGGAGGAATAAAATCCATCCTCGTGACAGGAGGAATAAAATCCATCCTCGTGACAGGAGGAATAAAATCCATCCTCGTGACAGGAGGAATAAAATCCATCCTCGTGACAGGAGGAATAAAACCATCCCCGTGACAGGAGGAATAAAATCCATCCTCGTGACAGGAGGAATAAAATCCATCCTCGTGACAGGAGGAATAAAATCCATCCTCGTGACAGGAGGAATAAAATCCATCCTCGTGACAGGAGGAATAAAATCCATCCCCATGACAGGAGGAATAAAATCCATCCTCGTGACAGGAGGAATAAAATCCATCCTCGTGACAGGAGGAATAAAATCCATCCTCGTGACAGGAGGAATAAAATCCATCCCCGTGACAGGAGGAATAAAATCCATCCCTGTGACAGGAGGAATAAAATCCATCCCCGTGACAGGAGGAATAAAATCCATCCCTGTGACAGGAGGAATAAAATCCATCCCCGTGACAGGAGGAATAAAATCCATCCTCGTGACAGGAGGAATAAAATCCATCCCTGTGACAGGAGGAATAAAATCCATCCCCGTGACAGGAGGAATAAAATCCATCCCCGTGACAGGAGGAATAAAATCCATCCCCGTGACAGGAGGAATAAAATCCATCCCCGTGACAGGAGGAATAAAATCCATCCTCGTGACAGGAGGAATAAAATCCATCCCTGTGACAGGAGGAATAAAATCCATCCCCGTGACAGGAGGAATAAAATCCATCCCCGTGACAGGAGGAATAAAATCCATCCTCGTGACAGGAGGAATAAAATCCATCCCTGTGACAGGAGGAATAAAATCCATCCCCGTGACAGGAGGAATAAAATCCATCCTCGTGACAGGAGGAATAAAATCCATCCCTGTGACAGGAGGAATAAAATCCATCCCCGTGACAGGAGGAATAAAATCCATCCCCGTGACAGGAGGAATAAAATCCATCCTCGTGACAGGAGGAATAAAATCCATCCCTGTGACAGGAGGAATAAAATCCTCGTGACAGGAGGAATAAAATCCATCCCCGTGACAGGAGGAATAAAATCCATCCTCGTGACAGGAGGAATAAAATCCATCCCCATGACAGGAGGAATAAAATCCATCCTCGTGACAGGAGGAATAAAATCCATCCTCGTGACAGGAGGAATAAAATCCATCCTCGTGACAGGAGGAATAAAATCCATCCCCGTGACAGGAGGAATAAAATCCATCCCTGTGACAGGAGGAATAAAATCCATCCCCGTGACAGGAGGAATAAAATCCATCCCTGTGACAGGAGGAATAAAATCCATCCCCGTGACAGGAGGAATAAAATCCATCCTCGTGACAGGAGGAATAAAATCCATCCCTGTGACAGGAGGAATAAAATCCATCCCCGTGACAGGAGGAATAAAATCCATCCCCGTGACAGGAGGAATAAAATCCATCCCCGTGACAGGAGGAATAAAATCCATCCCCGTGACAGGAGGAATAAAATCCATCCTCGTGACAGGAGGAATAAAATCCATCCCTGTGACAGGAGGAATAAAATCCATCCCCGTGACAGGAGGAATAAAATCCATCCCCGTGACAGGAGGAATAAAATCCATCCTCGTGACAGGAGGAATAAAATCCATCCCCGTGACAGGAGGAATAAAATCCATCCCCGTGACAGGAGGAATAAAATCCATCCCCGTGACAGGAGGAATAAAATCCATCCCCATGACAGGAGGAATAAAATCCATCCCCGTGACAGGAGGAATAAAATCCATCCTCGTGACAGGAGGAATAAAATCCATCCCTGTGACAGGAGGAATAAAATCCATCCCCGTGACAGGAGGAATAAAATCCATCCTCGTGACAGGAGGAATAAAATCCATCCCTGTGACAGGAGGAATAAAATCCATCCCCGTGACAGGAGGAATAAAATCCATCCCCGTGACAGGAGGAATAAAATCCATCCTCGTGACAGGAGGAATAAAATCCATCCCTGTGACAGGAGGAATAAAATCCTCGTGACAGGAGGAATAAAATCCATCCCCGTGACAGGAGGAATAAAATCCATCCTCGTGACAGGAGGAATAAAATCCATCCTCGTGACAGGAGGAATAAAATCCATCCTCGTGACAGGAGGAATAAAATCCATCCCCGTGACAGGAGGAATAAAATCCATCCCTGTGACAGGAGGAATAAAATCCATCCCCGTGACAGGAGGAATAAAATCCATCCCTGTGACAGGAGGAATAAAATCCATCCCCGTGACAGGAGGAATAAAATCCATCCTCGTGACAGGAGGAATAAAATCCATCCCTGTGACAGGAGGAATAAAATCCATCCCCGTGACAGGAGGAATAAAATCCATCCCCGTGACAGGAGGAATAAAATCCATCCCCGTGACAGGAGGAATAAAATCCATCCCCGTGACAGGAGGAATAAAATCCATCCTCGTGATAGGAGGAATAAAATCCATCCTCGTGATAGGAGGAATAAAATCCATCCCCGTGACAGGAGGAATAAAATCCATCCCCGTGACAGGAGGAATAAAATCCATCCCCGTGACAGGAGGAATAAAATCCATCCCCGTGACAGGAGGAATAAAATCCATCCTCGTGATAGGAGGAATAAAATCCATCCTCGTGATAGGAGGAATAAAATCCATCCCCGTGACAGGAAGAATAAAATCCATCCTCGTGACAGGAGGAATAAAATCCATCCTCGTGACAGGAAGAATAAAATCCATCCCCGTGACAGGAGGAATAAAATCCATCCTCGTGATAGGAGGAATAAAATCCATCCTCGTGATAGGAGGAATAAAATCCATCCCCGTGACAGGAAGAATAAAATCCATCCTCGTGACAGGAGGAATAAAATCCATCCTCGTGACAGGAGGAATAAAATCCATCCCCGTGACAGGAGGAATAAAATCCATCCTCGTGATAGGAGGAATAAAATCCATCCTCGTGATAGGAGGAATAAAATCCATCCCCGTGACAGGAAGAATAAAATCCATCCTCGTGACAGGAGGAATAAAATCCATCCCCGTGACAGGAGGAATAAAATCCATCCCCGTGACAGGAGGAATAAAATCCATCCCCGTGACAGGAGGAATAAAATCCTCGTGACAGGAGGAATAAAATCCATCCCCGTGACAGGAGGAATAAAATCCATCCCTGTGACAGGAGGAATAAAATCCATCCCCGTGACAGGAGGAATAAAATCCATCCCCGTGACAGGAGGAATAAAATCCATCCCCGTGACAGGAGGAATAAAATCCATCCTCGTGACAGGAGGAATAAAATCCATCCCTGTGACAGGAGGAATAAAATCCATCCCTGTGACAGGAGGAATAAAATCCATCCTCGTGACAGGGGGAATAAAATCCATGTCCGTGACAGGAGGAATAAAATCCATCCCCGTGACAGGAGGAATAAAATCCATCCCCGTGACAGGAGGAATAAAATCCATCCCCGTGACAGGAGGAATAAAATCCATCCTCGTGACAGGAGGAATGAAATCCATCCTCGTGACAGGAGGAATAAAATCCATCCCCGTGACAGGAGGAATAAAATCCATCCCTGTGACAGGAGGAATAAAATCCATCCCCGTGACAGGAGGAATAAAATCCATCCCTGTGACAGGAGGAATAAAATCCATCCTCGTGACAGGAGGAATAAAATCCATCCTCGTGACAGGAGGAATAAAATCCATCTCCGTGACAGGAGGAATAAAATCCATCCCCGTGACAGGAGGAATAAAATCCATCCCCAAGACAGGAGGAATAAAATCCATCCTCGTGACAGGAGGAATAAAATCCATCCTCGTGACAGGAGGAATAAAATCCATCCCCGTGACAGGAGGAATAAAATCCATCCCCATGACAGGAGGAATAAAATCCATCCCTGTGACAGGAGGAATAAAATCCATCCTCGTGACAGGAGGAATAAAATCCATCCTCGTGACAGGAGGAATAAAATCCATCTCCGTGACAGGAGGAATAAAATCCATCCCTGTGACAGGAGGAATAAAATCCATCCTCGTGACAGGAGGAATAAAATCCATCCGCGTGACAGGAGGAATAAAATCCATCCCCGTGACAGGAGGAATAAAATCCATCCTCGTGACAGGAGGAATAAAATCCATCCTCGTGACAGGAGGAATAAAATCCATCCCCGTGACAGGAGGAATAAAATCCATCCCCGTGACAGGAGGAATAAAATCCATCCCCGTGACAGGAGGAATAAAATCCATCCCCGTGACAGGAAGAATAAAATCCATCCCCGTGACAGGAGGAATAAAATCCATCCCCGTGACAGGAGGAATAAAATCCATCCCCAAGATATCCTTGTGACAGGAGGAATAAAATCCATCCCCGTGACAGGAGGAATAAAATCCATCCTCGTGACAGGAGGAATAAAATCCATCCCCATGACAGGAGGAATGAAATCCATCCCCAAGATATCCTTGTGACAGGAGGAATAAAATCCATCCCCGTGACAGGAGGAATAAAATCCATCCTCGTGACAGGAGGAATAAAATCCATCCCCATGACAGGAGGAATAAAATCCATCCCCATGACAGGAGGAATAAAATCCATCCCCGTGACAGGAGAAAAATTCGGGTTAAAAACAGAAACTGCGGATGCTGGAAATCCAAAACACAAACAGAATGACCTGGAAAAACTCAGCAGGTCTGGCAGCATCGGCGGAGAAGAAAAGAGTTGACGTTTCGAGTCCTCATGACCCTTCGAAATTCGGGAGTCAGTGGTAGAGGTCGTTTCCTGTGGGCGGGGCTGGCGCGTGCTGGGGCGGGGCCAGGGCGCACTGGGGCGGGGCCAGCGCGGACAGGGGCGGGGTCAGCGCGGGCTGGGGCGGGGCCAGGGCGGACTGGGGCGGGGCCAGGGCGCAAAGGGGCGGGGCCATTCCCTGTATCAGCAGTGGGTGGGGCCAGCGCGCTCACATTAGAAGCCGGCCATGGGGAAGCTTGGAGCGCTGCTTGTGTTCGGATTCTTTGCGGCAGGTCAGTGCCTCTCCCCGGGCTCCCAGAGCCGGTACCACCCCCTCCCCTCCCCTCCCCTCCCGTACCGTCCCCTCCCCTCCCGGGCGCTGCGCCTCTCAGGCCGCTCCTGCTGTCTTTATTTCTGGGTGTTGGTATGTTTCTCTCTCTCTCTCCCCGCTTTCTGCTAGCCTCCCGCACGGGGCTTTTCTATACAAACTTCACGGGATCGCTTTGAGCAGGAAGTGATTGATAACAGGGAAAGCTGTCACCTTCAGACAGGAGCCGTGAGGATGTAAAACATTTCCCCAGTGTACTCCCCAACATAGATACTCTCACTTCCCCCATTCTCCCCAACACAGATACTCTCACTTCCCCCATTCTCCCCAACACAGATACTCTCACTTCCCCCATTCTCCCCAACACAGATACTCTCACTTCCCCCATTCTCCACACACACACACACACACACACACACACATTTCCCCCATTCTCCACACACACACACACACACACATTTCCCCCATTCTCCACACACACACACACACATTTCCCCCATTCTCCACACACACACACACACACACACACACATTTCCCCCATTCTCCACACACACACACACACACATTTCCCCCATTCTCCACACACACACACATTTCCCCCATTCTCCACACACACACACATTTCCCCCATTCTCCACACACACACACACACACGCACACACACACATTTCCCCCATTCTCCACACACACACACACATTTCCCCCATTCTCCACGCACACACACACATTTCCCCCATTCTCCACGCACACACACACATTTCCCCCATTCTCCACACACACACACACATTTCCCCCATTCTCCACACACACACACACATTTCCCCCGTTCTCCCCAACACAGATACTCTCACTTCCCCCATTCTCCCCAACACAGATACTCTCACTTCCCCCATTCTCCACACACACACACACACACACACACATTTCCCCCCCCCCACACACACGCACAGTTCCCCCCCCCGCGTGCGCTGTTTCCCCCCCAGCACACAATCCCCCCCCCCAGCACACAATCCCCCCCCCCAGCACACAATCCCCCCCCCCAGCACACAATCCCCCCCCCCCAGCACACAATCCCCCCCCCAGCACACAATCCCCCCCCCAGCACACAATCCCCCCCCCAGCACACAATCCCCCCCCCAGCACACAATCCCCCCCCCAGCACACAATCCCCCCCCCCCAGCACACAATCCCCCCCCCCAGCACACAATCCCCCCCCCCAGCACACAATCCCCCCCCCCAGCACACAATCCCCCCCCCCAGCACACAATCCCCCCCCCCAGCACACAATCCCCCCCCAGCACACAATCCCCCCCCGTACCAGCACACAATCCCCCCCGTACCAGCACACAATCCCCCCCGTACCAGCACACAATCCCCCCCCCCAGCACACAATCCCCCCCCTACCAGCACACAATCCCCCCCCTACCAGCACACAATCCCCCCCCTACCAGCACACAATCCCCCCCCCCCCAGCACACAATCCCCCCCCTACCAGCACACAATCCCCCCCGTACCAGCACACAATTCCCCCCCCCCCCAGCACACAATCCCCCCCGCACTCCCCCACACAGAAAACACACATACAAACTTCCCCGGCTCTCCACGCACACCCTGTTTCTCTCCCCCCCCCCCCCCCCCCCGCCGGCTCTCCGCGGGCGCACGCACCCTGCCCCCCCCACCTCCCCCGGCTCTCCGCGGGCGCGCGCACCCTTCCCCCATTCTCCAGCTACAGACACACACACACACTTGGCATTAAGAACTAGGAGCAGGAGTAGGCAATTCAGCCCCTCGAGCCTACCCTGCCATTCAATATGATGATGGCTGATCTCATTTCGGCCTCAAATCCAACTTCCAACCTCTCCCCATAACCTTTCAACCCGTTGCTAATTAAAAATCTGATTACCATCTCAAATTTATTCAGCGTCCCGGCACCCACTGCAGTCTGAGGCAGTGAATTCCACAGATTCACGACCCTTTGAGAAAAGTAATTCCTCATCTCTGATTTAAATCTACCTCCCCTTAGCCTAAAAACTATGGCCTCTCATTCTAGAATGCCCCACAAGGGGAAATATCTGCTCCACGTCTACTTTGCCTCTCCCCTTTAGCATCTTATATACCTCAATTAGATCTATTCATCCTTCTAAACTCTAGCGAGTATAGGCCTAAACTGCTCAATCTCTCCTCGTAAGACAAGCCCCACATCTCTGGAATCAATCTAGTGAACCTTCTCTGACCCGCATCCAATAACCAAGTGGTTATGGTACTGGGTTTGTAACCCCAAGGTCAGGAGTTCAAATCTCACAATGGCAAACTATGAAACAATAACTATGAAACAATGTAACTTCATCTGAATAGGAACAGATGGAAACATGTTTGTACTCAAAGAGTTACACTGGTTCCCTGCTTGGCCTAAATAGCCAAGTGGTTATGGTACTGGGTTTGTAACCCCGAGATCAAGAGTTCAAATCTCACAATGGCAAACTATGAAACAATGTAACTTCATCTGACACAGATGGAAACAGGTTTACTCAAAAAGAGTATCAAGAGTTCAAATCTCACAATGGCAAACTATGAAACAATGTAACTTCATCTGAAACAGATGGAAACAGGTTTACTCAAAAAGAGTATCAAGAGTTCAAATCTCACAATGGCAAACTATGAAACAATGTAACTTCATCTGACACAGATGGAAACAGGTTTGTACTCGAAAGAGTTACATCCTTGCTCAAGTAAGGGGACAAAAACTGTGCCCAGTACTCCAGGTGCGGTCTCACCAATGCATTGTACAGTTGCAACAACACTTCCCTAATTTTATACTCTATTCTTTTAGCAATAAATGCCAAAATTCTATTTGCCTTCCTTATTACTTGCTGTACCTGCACACTAGCTTTCAGTGATTCAGTGCAGTTGATAAAGTGGAGTTATTTTAAATTCCCAGAGGGAAACTTTAAACAACTGTCAACCTATAGGTGTTATAAAAGCAAAAAACTGCGGATGCTGGAAATCCAAAACAATTTAGAGTGTTATGTTTGAGACGCGACTCTAAATTCAGGAACCAGACCACCAGTTCTTGAGATTTTACACTAAACTAAATGAAACATTTTATTAATTTATGCATAAGTAAACATATGGCTTCAAATTACTGCTATCATAACAAGTTCCCAAAATAATCTCCATTAAGGCAACAGCAACCCATAGACTTAACCAGACACCAGGCAAAGCATTTTCACCTTACAAATTCAACATGAGGTTCTTTTCACTTTGGTTCCTGTGGAGACAGCTGGGGCTTGCAGCTGCCTTTTGATTTTACATTGCCTCTGCTCTGCACACCCAAAAACTGCTAACGTTATACCCACCACCCCCACTGAATGTAAATTCTCATTGTATCACCAACCTCTGAACTAAACCTCTCTAACAATAAAACCCCTTTGATAGTACCAGTTTTATTAATAATATAAGCATATTGCTTTGTATCTGCAAGATAGGCATCAGTTTTCACCTCACTTCTTGAATGCTCTATTCAAACAATGCAAATACACTCTACCTCTCTGTTTACATCTCAAACTAGTACATATCAAAGCACCCAGGCTAGCTGGCTTTAATCTAATTAAGACACACCCACAGACTAAACCTCCATTTAAAAAAAAAAATATTTTCCAATAATATTACATACAGGAATAACTTCATGACATCCCCTCACCAGAAAATGAACCGTCATAATTCTAAAAGACGGCTTCATTTTAACAACCCATCTCTCACTATCTCCTATTTTCATTACACTATTACATGACCAGATATCTGCTTTAACATATATATACACACAAGTCCCTGGTATCAACAGAAATCACTCCAGTTCAGTGTCCAGGTTTTTTTTTAAATGTCCCATTTTCCTTTAAGCTTCAAACCCTTGATAATGCGTCTGCGAACAGATTTTCTCTTCCCGCAATATGTATAATATGCAGATTAAATGGTTGTAACAATAGTCTCCATCTGAAAAGCCTTGCACTTTTGCCTCGAAATTTGTCCAAAAACTTCAAAGGATTATGGTCTGTATAAATAATTGTTTCTGGTGAATTGTTTGCAACATAAATTTCAAACTGCTGCAATGCTAACACCAAACTTCAAGACTCTTTTTCAATCGATGAATATCTTCTCTGTTGTACATTCAGCTTCAGTTAAAAATATCCTATCAGTTTTTCAATTCCAGTATCGTCATCTTGTAACAGTACAGCCCAATGCCTATATCGCTTGTGTCAAAGGCCAACTTAAATTGCTTGGCATAATTGGGCACTGCCAACACCAGTGTCGCAGTTAATACAGTTTTCAAACTATTGAATGACTTCAGACACTCCAGTGTCCATTGAAACTACTTGTTTTTTAATAGTTCAGTTGGCGGAGCAACCACTTGGCTAAACTTTGGTACAAATTGTGGTAAAACCCACTCGTGCCTAGAAATCTCAAAACTTCTCATTTTGTTGTAGATACTGAGAAATCCACGATAGCCTTGACTTTCGCATCTCTCGGACCTGCCTTACCATGTCCAAGATACGTAACTTTCACTTTTGCAAATTCACTTTTAGCTAAGTTCATCACCAAATTAGCTTCTTGTAGTTGAGTAAAAAGTTCTTCCAGATGCTGTAAATGCTCCTCCCACGTCTGAGTGAAAATGAGTAGATCATCAATATAAACAGCACAATTGCTCAGATCCACTATTACTTTGTTTCAGTCTTTAAAATGTCGCAGGTTCATTGTTCATACCAAATAGCATGATTTTAAACTGATATAATCCACTTGGCCTTACAAAAGCTGATACCCCCGTTGCTCTCTCCGACAACTCTACCTGCCAATACCCTTTTAATAAGTCAATCTTTGTGATAAGTTTCGATTGTCCCACTTTCTCAATGCAATCCTCCAACCGTGGTATGGGATATGAATCCGCTTTTGTTATCGCATTCATCTTTTGATAGTCCATACAAAGCCTTCATGTTCCATCTGGTTTCGGTACCTGTACAATAGGTGAACTCCAATTACTGCAACTGGACTCAATGATATCATTTTGAAGCATGAAATCAATTTCTTTTTGTACTTGTGAAAGCTTTACTGGATTTAATCTATAAGATTGTTGCCTTATTACAGATGATATTTCTATACATACATCATGTAAAGCCAAATGTCTTCCCAACTTATTTCCACAAATAGGTTTGTGTTACTACAATAGCTTTTCTAAATCACTTTGACATTTGCTTGAAATTTACATTTTCAAGCACCCCCTGATTATCCAATTTGATTAGAGAAAAATCAATTTCAGGATCCTGCACTTCTATCTCTTTCTCATCATCCACCATCACTAACACTTCTTTTTATTCCTCTTCCCTGTCAAAGTACTTTTTAAGCATCTTTACATGACACACCCTCTGCTTCTTTCTTCCATCTGGAGTATTTATTAATTAATTTACTTCACTCAATTTCTTTTCAATCCTGTAAGGCCCACTAAATCTTGCCTTTAATGAATCACCTAGGACTGGTAACAAAACTAGTACTTTCTCTCCAGAAACAAAACTGCGAAATTTAGCTGCCTTATCTGCTTTCACTTTCATCACATTCTGTGATATAATTTAAATGTTCTGTAGCCAGTTCACACGCTATGTTCAATCTTTCCCTGAAATGTGATACGTAATCCAGGAGAGGAGTTTCTGAATTTTGACCCACCCATTTCTCGTAAATCAATTTCAGTGGTCCCCTTACCTCATGACCATAAACTAGTTCAAAAGGGCTAAATCCAGTCGATGCATTAGGAGCGTCTCTAATAGCAAATAACAAAAATGGAATTCCCGTATCCCAATCCTGTGCATAACCCTGACGGTATGCTCTTATCATAGTTTTTAAAGTTTGATGCCGTCTTTCCAAAGCTCCTTGTGACTCCGGATGATAAGCTGTTGACTTAAACTGTTTTATCCCCAAACTGTTCATTACTTCCTTAAACAGCTGTGACATGAAATTTGACCCCTGATCTGATTTTATTTCTTTAGGTAAACCATATCTTGTAAATAATTAACTCCTCCACAATCTTCTTTGTTGTAATGTTTCTTAAAGGTATCGCTTCAGAAAACCTGGTAGACACATCCATTATTGTCAATAAATACTGATTTCCACTTTTAGTCTTAGGGAGGGCTCCTACATAATCGATCATGACCCTGGTAAAAGATTCTTCAAATGCTGCTATTGAGATTAAAGGCACCGGCTTAATCACTGCTTGTGATTTTCCTGTTATTTGACATGTATAACAGGTTCTACAGAATTGGACTACATCCCTATGCAATCCTGGCCAAAAAAAAACCTCTATCTTTTCCTAATTCCTAAATGTCCCCCCCATTGGAATTTCATGAGCAATCCTCAATCTCATTTCTATATCCTAATAGGAGAACAATCTGATGCACCTCCCTCCAGCTTTAATTTACTGAGACATGATCCGACTGCCACTTTCTCATTAAAATACACACACGCACGCCGTTCTGTACGAGCCCACACTTCAATAAGTGATGCTGTTCCCGCTATGAAGCACAGTTTCTCTCGCAACCTGTGATGTTAACAGCTCCCCAGCCTGTGAATTGTTCCTGCTGCCTTTCATGTTTCCACTATCTATGACTGTGTCTCCATACGCAGGTGATCTTATTTCCAACAATGAGAAGGAGAACTGGGGATATGTACCTGTCCGTAAAGATGCTAATATGTTCTGGTGGCTTTATTATGCAAACAGTCCAACTGAGAACTTCACCTCCCTGCCTCTTATCATGTGGCTACAGGTAAACATCCTTTGCAATGGAGACGGAGCAGGGCGTGTAGGGGAAGAGGTGTGGGGAGATGTGAGTTTGCAAGTGGAGAATTGGGTAGGGTGAGGGGTGGGTGCGAGGAGGCGGGGCCGGCGGGAGAGGGGCGGAGGCGGGGCCGGCGGGAGAGGGCGTGGGGCGGGGGAAGGGAGGGGGTGGAGGTGGGGTGGGGAGGGTGGAAGTGTGAAGGGGGGAAAGGTTGTAGTTATGTTTGGGCTGGAGGGGAGATTTGGCAGGTGCTGGGGGAGGTGTGAGGAGCTGTATTTGGTGAGGTGGGGGTGTGGGTTAGGCTGGCGTTGAGGGATTTGGGTGGGTTTGGAGTAGGGAATATGGAATGACCACTCTTGGAGCCCTTCATTGTGAAGTTAATACTTCTATTGTCAAGAGTTGGAAGTGAAGGGGACACTGCACCTGCTCTCCATTATATTCCTAACCCTTTTGCTTCCCTGTGTAGGGTGGTCCAGGAGGCTCAAGTTGTGGCTTTGGAAACTTTATGGAGATTGGCCCTTTCGACACTGATCTGAATCCTCGAAACAGCTCCTGGGTAAAGTTTCTGTCTGAGTCTCAGTCAATCAGGATCCCTCACTCTTTGTTCCCGATATCTAACAGCTGGTGTTAACCTTATGACTTGTCCTTGTCGTCCTCCCCCTGCCACCCCCCCTCCTCCCCCTGCCACCCCCCCTCCTCCCCCTGCCACCCCCCCTCCTCCCCCTGCCACCCCCCCTCCTCCCCCTGCCACCCCCCCTCCTCCCCCTGCCACCCCCCCTCCTCCCCCCGCCGCCCCCCTCCTCCTCCCCCCTCCTCCCCCCGCCGCCCCTCCCCCTCCCCCCGCCACCGCCCCCCTCCACCCCCGCCGCCGCCCACCCTGCCCCCCTGCCACCCCCCTCCTCCCCCCGCCGCCCCTCCCCCTCCCCCCGCCACCGCCCCCCCCCTCCACCCCCGCTGCCGCCCACCCCGCCCCCCCCCCCCCCCCCCCTCCCCCCCCCGGTGCCCCCCCCCCCCCGGCCGCCCCCCTCCCCTGGCCACCCCCCCTCCTCCTCCTCCCGCCCTCTGAGACACCATCATGTTTCTCTTGTCCCTTTCTGTGTGACAGGTGAAAGCTGCCAGTCTGCTGTTTGTGGATAACCCTGTGGGGGCTGGATACAGTTACACCACCAATGCTGATGCATTCGCCAAAGACCTCACCACGGTTGTAACGGACATGATGATTCTGCTGAAGGAATTCTTCAAAATGAAGCCAGAGTTCCAGGTAATGTCACAACTACTTCTGTTGGTATCCATGTACTGGTCACATGTCCTTGGCTAAAGACTTCACACTAGTGAGCAGTGACGCACATAAGGAGTGGCCTTTTATCAACTCAGCCAATTCCTCATGTGCATTGTCACACTTCCCATATTGATCGGTTTCCATTTCCTGCTTGTCTTCCCTCTCCCATCCCAAAACTGCCTCTTACTTAAGAACCCTGCAAGTTAGCTTCCTTCACTTACATGTTCAATTGCCTTTTAACAGTACTTGTGAAATCTGCTCCCAGCATTCTTTCAGCTGATGCATTCCAGATCTTAATGCCTGTTCTTGTGAAAACCACTTCTCCTCATTTCTCCTCTACTCTTTGGTCAATTATTTTAAAGTTACAAGCTCTGCTTACTGACCCGCTCCCCAGCAGTCACAGTTTTACCCTTCTTGCACTATCAAAACCACTCAATTTTGAATATCCTTATCATGCCTCTCTTTAACCATCTTTTCTCTAAAGAGAACAAATCCAGCACCTTCAGTCTCTATAGGGTGGTTAGCGCTGGCAGTCACCAAACCTGGATATATCTGGGGCGTGGGTCTGATGACAACATCACACACAGATGTGGTATCATCCCGTTTGGAGATTCTGCATCAAACTGGGGGGAGGGGTGGGGAGAGGGAGTTGTGTGGGGGGGGGGAAATGTGGGGAGATGCGAAAGAGGTATCGAAACATAGCTGACTCCTGCATGCCTGTTCTATGGAGGCAGCTGAGGAGGGGGAAAGAACAATCACAGAATCCTCCCAGTGATTCACAAAAGTAAGTAGACTATAGCTTTGAAATACAAAATGTGATGCCTTCCATCACCAGGCAGCAGCCAAACAGGCTAAAAATCAGACATCTGGCTGCCCTAATAACAGAAGCTCCTTATATACCATTCTGATACATCTCCTCTGCTCCAGAACTCGCCGCGCCCCTAGCCAAGCTGTTCCAGCGCAGCTATAACACTGGCATCTACCCGGCAATGTGGAAAAATGCCCAGGTACATCCTGTCCACTAAAAGCAGGGCAAATCTAATCCAGCTGGTTACCATTCCATCAGTCCACCCTCGTTTGTCAGCAAAGTGATGGAAAGTGTCATCACCAGTGCTATCAAGCGGCACTTACACAGCAATAACTTGCTCACTAATACTCAGTCTAGGTTCCGCCAGGGCCACTTAGGGCAATGAATGCTGGCCAAGCCCATGACGCTCACATCCCATGGATGCAGTAAAAAGAATTTTTCCAAACTCTTGGCATTCTTCCTAAAGAGTGGTGCCTAGAATTAGACACCATATTCCAGCTGAGGCCTAGCTAGAGACTTAGACAGGTTCAGCACGACTTGCTTTTGTATTTATAAAGCCAAATATCCCATACGCTCTCTTAATCATATTAACTTGCAATGCCACCTTCAGAGATTTGTTAATGTGCACCCCCTTAGATCTCTCTGCTCTTGTACTCCCTCAAGGTATCACTGTGGGATGGATGTTGGGGGTCAGAGGCCAGTCTGTGGGATGGATGTCGGGGGTCAGAGGCCAGTCTGTGAGATGGGTGTCGGGGGTCAGAGGCAGAGTCTGTGGGATGGGTGTCGGGGGTCAGAGGCCAGTCTGTGGGATGGATGTCGGGGTCAGAGGCCAGTCTGTGGGATGGGTGTCGGGGGTCAGATGCCAGTCTGTGAGATGGGTGTCGGGGGTCAGAGGTAGAGTCTGTGGGATGGGTGTCGGGGGTCAGAGGCCAGTCTTTGAGGTGGGTGTCGGAGGTCAGAGGCCAGTCTGTGGGATGGATGTTGGGGTCAGAGAACAGTCTGTGAGATGGGTGTCGGGGGTCAGAGGCAGAGTCTGTGAGATGGGTGTCGGGGTCAGAGGCCAGTCTGTGGGCTGGGTGTTGGGGGTCAGAGGCCAGTCTGTGGGCTGGGTGTTGGGGGTCAGAGGCCAGTCTGTGGGATGGGTGTCAGGGGTCAGAGGCCAGTCTGTGGGATGGGTGTTGGGGGTCAGAGGCCAGTCTGTGGGATGGGTGTTGGGGGTCAGAGGCCAGTCTGTGGGATGGGTGTCGGGGGTCAGAGGCCAGTCTGTGGGATGGGTGTCGGGGGTCAGAGGCCAGTCTGTGGGATGGGTGTCGGGGGTCAGAGGCCAGTCTGTGGGATGGGTGTCGGGGGTCAGAGGCCAGTCTGTGGGATGGGTGTCGGGGGTCAGAGGCCAGTCTGTGGGATTGGTGTTGGGGGTCAGAGGCCAGTCTGTGGGATGGGTGTCAGGGGTCAGAGGCCAGTCTGTGGGATGGGTGTCGGGGGTCAGAGGCCAGTCTGTGGGATGGGTGTCGGGGGTCAGAGGTCAGTCTGTGAGATGGGTGTCAGGGGTCAGAGGCCAGTCTGTGGGATGGGTGTCGGGGGTCAGAGGCCAGTCTGTGAGATGGGTGTCGGGGGTCAGAGGCCAGTCTGTGAGATGGGTGTCGGGGGTCAGAGGCCAGTCTGTGGGATGGGTGTCGGGGGTCAGATGCCAGTCTGTGGGATGGGTGTCGGGGGTCAGAGGCCAGTCTGTGGGATGGGTGTCGGGGGTCAGAGGCCAGTCTGTGGGATGGGTGTCAGGGGTCAGAGGCCAGTCTGTGGGATGGGTGTCGGGGGTCAGAGGCAGAGTCTGTGGGATGGATGTCGGGGTCAGAGGCCAGTCTGTGGGATGGGTGTCGGGGGTCAGAGGCCAGTCTGTGGGATGGGTGTCGGGGGTCAGAGGCCAGTCTGTGGGATGGGTGTCGGGGGTCAGAGGCCAGTCTGTGAGATGGGTGTCGGGGGTCAGAGGCCAGTCTGTGAGATGGGTGTCGGGGGTCAGAGGCCAGTCTGTGGGATGGGTGTCGGGGGTCAGAGGCCAGTCTGTGGGATGGGTGTCGGGGGTCAGAGGCCAGTCTGTGAGATGGGTGTCGGGGGTCAGAGGCCAGTCTGTGGGATTGGTGTCGGGGGTCAGAGGCCAGTCTGTGGGATTGGTGTCGTGGGTCAGAGGCCAGTCTTGGGGTTGGTGTCGGGGGTCAGAGGCCAGTCTGTGGGATTGGTGTCGGGGGGCTGTCAGAGACCAGTCTTGGGGTTGGGGAATAAGTCAGAGGTCATTTTCTGGTCGCACTCGGCCTGTAGACAAACAGACCAGGTCTCAGTGAAAGCTCTGCATGCCTGTACTTCACTGCATCTGCCTAGGGCCAAATTGTCACTCTGGTGTGATATGGCTGTCTGGAAAATGAAAAGTTTTTGAGTTGTAGCAGACTAACTTGTGCCAGGCATGAACTGGGATTGAGTGCTTTGTGACCAGTTTAAAATGCTTGGGCCAGATTAAAGTGACATTGTTAGAAGTTTAAAATCAGAATATCACCATCTTTCTCTTGAACAGAATATTCCATTCTATATTTTCTCCGAATCCTATGGGGGTAAAATGGCAGCTGCAATTTCTCTGGAGCTGATTAAGGTAGGACCTGCTGTGAAATTAAACACAATCTACTGTTCAACTAATGTCTGTGTAGGCTGCAGCATTTAGGTGTTTTGTGTAGAGGACGCAGGGGGTATTTGCTACTGTGAAGTGGGCTATTTGCTCTCAGTCACGGCACAGATGGTGTAATGACAGTAAAATCTGTGATTTAGTCCAGAGCTCAGTTAAATGTATTAAATGTAAACATGCACTGTGGGTGTATAATTGGAAAATTAAGTTTTAACATAGACAAGCGTGAAGTGGTACAATTTGGTGGGAAGGATAAGGAGACCAAATCCTTCTTGGCAAATAAAAGTGGTAGTAGAGGAAGAGAAGTACCTGGGGGTTGAGATACACAAGTCAGAGTAGGAGCATAGGTTAATAAAACCATAAAAAAGCAAACATAGCACTGGGTTCATTTCCAGACGGATCGCATTGAAAAGCAGATAAGTTATTTTAAACATGTATAGAACCTTGGTGAGGCTACACTTAGAAAACTGAACAATCCTGGTCTCCATAATACAACAAGAATATAGTGGATATGAGAGAGTGCAAAAGAGGTGCTAATTTGGAGAGCCTGTGGAGACACAATGGGCCAAATGACCTCCTGCCCTGTAACAATTCTAATTTTGAGATGCAGAAGAATGACACCAGGAAAGATTGAACAAGATGGGAGTCTTTCCTCTGCAAAAGAGAAGGCCAAGGGATGACCTTTAAGATGCTGAAAGGGTTTGATAGGATAGATGTAGAGAAGTTACTTCCACTTGTGGGGGTCACCAAGGGCCATAAATATGAGAGTCACTAATAAATTCTATGGGGAATTCAGGAGAAACTTCTTTACCCAGAGAGTGGGGAGAATGTGGAACTGGCGGAACAGGGAGTGAGTTGAGGTCAATGGTATAGATACGTTTAAGGGCAAGCTGCATAAACATGAGGCAGAAAGTAATAGGTTATGCTGAGAGGCTGAGTTGCCAAGGGGTGGGATGTGTATAAATCCGTTGGACTGAATATCCTGATTCTGTGCTGAGAGTTCTCTGTAATTCTATTCATATTGATACATGATTCCATTCTGACCCTTTGTCTCGTTCACAGGCTGCCCAGCTCAATGAAATTAAGTGTCATTTTGCTGGTGTTGCTTTGGGTGATTCCTGGATCTCACCTCTGGGTAAGGCTACACACACCTTTCAGTTAAATGAGAGATGTGCTGGACTGTTGAGGAATGGGAGAGGGTTGAGGGAATTACTGCCATACGATGCTATGGTGCTAATGTTGCTTGTATTTAATGTTGAGTGATGCAACACTTTTTTTTATTTAAACAAATGTTTCAAAATATCTTTTTTAATATTAAGCACAGATCAGAGAGTCAATAACCTTATCTGAGGAAAAGGCTGTGTATCCAGATATGTCACAGGGTTCGATGAGGTGGGAGAGTATGGGTGGGGGGTGTATCAGGGAGCTGTGTGGGGCATATAGGTACGTGGAGAGATGTGGGTGTGGGGTGTGTGTGGGTGCAGGGGGGCAGTTGGGTGCAAGGGGGTGGGGGTATCGGGGCGGGGGGTGGGGACGGGTGGGGCAGGGGTGTGTGTGCGTGTGTGGGGGAGGGCTGGCGTGTGCTTGGGTGTGTGTGCACGCGTGGGTGGTTGGGCGGCTGGTGTGGAGGTGGGTGGGTGAGGGGTGTGTAGGGGCTGTGTGGAAGGATGGGGTGTGTGTGGATGGGTGAAAGGGGTGGGTAGCTGGGCTGAGAGTGTGGGTGGGGGAAGGCTGCGTGAGTGGTTGGCCAGATTGGTGCTGTTATATCTATCACCTGAAAAACAACTGATGCGATCCTCCTTGCTCCTATAGACTCTGTCCTGTCCTGGGGACCGTACCTGTACAGCATCGTAAGTACATGCCCTTGCTACTCAGGACATCCTCATTTTGTGTGGGATATTTAATCTCCATGTGTGTGTGTGTTGTTTTCCAGTCTCTGCTGGATGACCAGGGTCTGGTGGAGGTTAACTCTTACGCTGAAGAAGTGAAGGCAGCAATTGAGGCTGGCAACTATCGCAAGGCAACGGAGCGGTGGGGTATGACTGAGAAGATTGTTGAGCTAGTGAGTATCGGATTGTCAGATTCCCTGCTACATAACATCTAATCTGTGAGATGAGGAGCAATATTAACAAAAATCTTGGTGGGAGGGCGGCTGCTAATTGGAGGGTGTAATCAGATGGTGTGAGGGGGGGCTGGAGGCAGTTGGAGTGCATAACTAGACTGGGGCGGGGGTTGGTGTTGGGGGGGGTTGTAATTGGAGTGTATAACATTTGGCTGGTTCTGTTCCAGAATACAGATGGAGTGAATTTTTACAACATCATGACCAAAGAGGCAGAGCTTGTGAGCCCACAACTTACCCCTGTGATGAGGAACTACCAATTGGGTGAGCGTGTTGTGGCATGTTGTTTTGTATGAAGTAAATTCAAGGACTTTGAGAACATGAGGTGGGGAACTGCATGAAGGGAAGGGGACTTGGGCTTCAATGTCAGGAAAAAATTAGTGTCAGCCGTGGCTCAATGGTAGTACACAGCTTTCAATGTCAGCCGTGTTCCAGCACCAGAACACAATCTGGGGTGACACTCCAATGCAGTACTGAGGGAGCGCAGCACTGTGAGAGGGTCAGTACTGAGGGAGTGCAGCACTGTGAGAGGGTCAGTACTGAGGGAGTGCAGCACTGTGAGAGGGTCAGTACTGAGGGAGTGCAGCACTGTGAGAGGGTCAGTACTGAGGGAGTGCAGCACTGTGAGAGGGTCAGTACTGAGGGAGTGCAGCACTGTGAGAGGGTCAGTACTGAGGGAGTGCTGCACTGTGAGAGGGTCAGTACTGAGGGAGTGCAGCACTGTGAGAGGGTCAGTACTGAGGGAGTGCAGCACTGTGAGAGGGTCAGTACTGAGGGAGTGCAGCACTGTGAGAGGGTCAGTACTGAGGGAGTGCAGCACTGTCAGAGGGTCAGTACTGAGGGAGTGCTGCACTGTCGGAGGGTCAGTACCGAGGGAGTGCCTCATTGTCGGAGGATCAGTACCGAGGGAGTGCCTCATTGTCGGAGGATCAGTACTGAGGGAGTGCCCTGCTGAGGGAGTGCCGCACTGTCGGAGGGTCAGTGCTGAGGGAGTGCCGCACTGTCGGAGGGTCAGTGCTGAGGGAGTGCCGCACTGTCGGAGGGTCAGTGCTGAGGGAGTGCCGCACTGTCGGAGGGTCAGTGCTGAGGGAGTGCCGCACTGTCGGAGGGTCAGTACTGAGGGAGTGCCGCACTGTCGGAGGGTCAGTACTGAGGGAGTGCCGCACTGTCGGAGGGTCAGTACTGAGGGAGTGCCGCACTGTCGGAGGGTCAGTACTGAGGGAGTGCCGCACTGTCGGAGGGTCAGTACTGAGGGAGTGCCGCACTGTCGGAGGGTCAGTACTGAGGGAGTGCCGCACTGTCGGAGGGTCAGTACTGAGGGAGTGCCGCACTGTCGGAGGGTCAGTACTGAGGGAGTGCCGCACTGTCGGAGGGTCAGTACTGAGGGAGTGCCGCACTGTCGGAGGGTCAGTACTGAGGGAGTGCCGCACTGTCGGAGGGTCAGTACTGAGGGAGTGCCGCACTGTCGGAGGGTCAGTACTGAGGGAGTGCCGCACTGTCGGAGGGTCAGTACTGAGGGAGTGCCGCACTGTCGGAGGGTCAGTACTGAGGGAGTGCCGCACTGTCGGAGGGTCAGTACTGAGGGAGTGCCGCACTGTCGGAGGGTCAGTACTGAGGGAGTGCCGCACTGTCGGAGGGTCAGTACTGAGGGAGTGCCGCACTGTCGGAGGGTCAGTACTGAGGGAGTGCCGCACTGTCGGAGGGTCAGTACTGAGGGAGTGCCGCACTGTCGGAGGGTCAGTACTGAGGGAGTGCCGCACTGTCGGAGGGTCAGTACTGAGGGAGTGCCGCACTGTCGGAGGGTCAGTACTGAGGGAGTGCCGCACTGTCGGAGGGTCAGTACTGAGGGAGAGCCGCACTGTCGGAGGGTCAGTACTGAGGGAGTGCCGCACTGTCGGAGGGTCAGTACTGAGGGAGTGCCGCACTGTCGGAGGGTCAGTACTGAGGGAGTGCCGCACTGTCGGAGGGTCAGTACTGAGGGAGTGCCGCACTGTCGGAGGGTCAGTACTGAGGGAGTGCCGCACTGTCGGAGGGTCAGTACTGAGGGAGTGCCGCACTGTCGGAGGGTCAGTACTGAGGGAGTGCCGCACTGTCGGAGGGTCAGTACTGAGGGAGTGCCGCACTGTCGGAGGGTCAGTACTGAGGGAGTGCCGCACTGTCGGAGGGTCAGTACTGAGGGAGTGCCGCACTGTCGGAGGGTCAGTACTGAGGGAGTGCCGCACTGTCGGAGGGTCAGTACTGAGGGAGTGCCGCACTGTCGGAGGGTCAGTACTGAGGGAGTGCCGCACTGTCGGAGGGTCAGTACTGAGGGAGTGCCGCACTGTCGGAGGGTCAGTACTGAGGGAGTGCCGCACTGTCGGAGGGTCAGTACTGAGGGAGTGCCGCACTGTCGGAGGGTCAGTACTGAGGGAGTGCCGCACTGTCGGAGGGTCAGTACTGAGGGAGTGCCGCACTGTCGGAGGGTCAGTACTGAGGGAGTGCCGCACTGTCGGAGGGTCAGTACTGAGGGAGTGCCGCACTGTCGGAGGGTCAGTACTGAGGGAGTGCCGCACTGTCGGAGGGTCAGTACTGAGGGAGTGCCGCACTGTCGGAGGGTCAGTACTGAGGGAGTGCCGCACTGTCGGAGGGTCAGTACTGAGGGAGTGCCGCACTGTCGGAGGGTCAGTACTGAGGGAGTGCCGCACTGTCGGAGGGTCAGTACTGAGGGAGTGCCGCACTGTCGGAGGGTCAGTACTGAGGGAGTGCCGCACTGTCGGAGGGTCAGTACTGAGGGAGTGCCGCACTGTCGGAGGGTCAGTACTGAGGGAGTGCCGCACTGTCGGAGGGTCAGTACTGAGGGAGTGCCGCACTGTCGGAGGGTCAGTACTGAGGGAGTGCCGCACTGTCGGAGGGTCAGTACTGAGGGAGTGCCGCACTGAGAGGGTCAGTACTGAGGGAGTGCCGCACTGTCACAGGGTCAGTACTGAGGGGGAGCCGCACTGTCACAGGGTCAGTACTGAGGGGGAGCCGCACTGACGGAGGGTCAGTACTGTCGGAGGGGGCTGGGCTGTCGGAGGGCCTGCGCTTGCTGTGTGTACTGATGGTTGATCCATTTTTGAGAGCAGGGGAACTCACTCCATGTCGTAAGATTTGTCCTTGAACAGTACCAGCAATAAGAGGACCTTCATGTCTTGTCAAAAAAGTAGTTGCTGTGTTTACCTCCAGAAACGGCAATGGCTATCACAATGTGTAATTTTTTCGGATGGTTTCAGACACGTTCTGTAATGTGAATGGTTACTTAGATCCATCCAGTGCTATGAATATTGGTGTACTTTAAACTGGTAAAGGAATACAGACTTTGAATGCAGGAGTTTAATCAACTGTTTAGTCAACTGTTTAATCAACCTATTCAGATGTTCTGTGGCTCCCTATCCTTGCAGTTACTCCATTCTGAGTACTCTCCATCTCTCTATCCTCACGGCTACTCCATTCCAAGTACACTCCGTGTGTCTATCCTTGCGGCTGCTCTATTCTGAGTACTCTCCATCCCTCTATTCCTCCTGATTGCTTCATTCTGAGTACTCTTGTCTCCCTGTCCTCGCAGTTGCTCCATTCTGAATCCTCTTTGTCTCTCTATGCTCACGGTTACTCTATTTCGAGTTTTCTCCATGTCTCTCTCCTCGCATTTACTCCACTCTGAGTACTCAGTCTCTCCATTCGCAGTTACTCCATTCCAAGTACTCTCCGTCTCTCTATTCTTTGTGATTATTCCGTTCCAAGTGCTCGTCGTCCCTCTATTCATCGCAGTTACTCCATTCCGAGTACCCTCCATGACTCTATTTGTGTGGTTACTCCACTCCGAGTACTCTCCGTCCCTCTATTCTTCATGGTTACTCCATTCCATTATTAGGGATGGGCAGTTAATGCTGGCGCAGCCATCAACACCCATGTCACATGAAAGAAGAAGAAGAAGTCTTCTAGGTGCTGTCTAGCTCTCTCTCCTCGTGATTACTCCATTCCAGGTGCTGTCTAACTCTCTCTCCTCGTGATTACTCCATTCCAGGTGCTGTCTAGCTCTCTCTCCTCGTGATTACTCCATTCCAGGTGCTGTCTGGCTCTCTCTCCTCGTGATTACTCCATTCTAGGTGCTGTCTAGCTCTCTCTCCTTGTGATTACTCCATTCTAGGTGCTGTCTAGCTCTCTCTCCTTGTGATTACTCCATTCTAGGTGCTGTCTAGCTCTCTCTCCTTGTGATTACTCCGTTCCAGGTGCTGTCTAGCTCTCCTCATGATTACTCTGTTCCAGGTGCTGTCTGGCTCTCTCTCCTCGTGATTACTCTGTTCCAGGTGCTGTCTGGCTCTCTCTCCTCGTGATTACTCTGTTCCAGGTGCCGTCTAGCTCTCTCTCCTCGTGATTACTCCATTCTAGGTGCTGTCTAGCTCTCTCTCCTCGTGATTACTCCGTTCCAGGTGCTGTCTAGCTCTCCTCATGATTACTCTGTTCCAGGTGCTGTCTGGCTCTCTCTCCTCATGATTACTCCGTTCCAGGTGCTGTCTAGCTCTCTCTCCTTGTGATTACTCCATTCTAGGTGCTGTCTAGCTCTCTCTCCTTGTGATTACTCCATTCTAGGTGCTGTCTAGCTCTCCTCATGATTACTCCATTCCAGGTGCTGTCTAACTCTCTCTCCTCGTGATTACTCCATTCCAGGTGCTGTCTAGCTCTCTCTCCTCGTGATTACTCTGTTCCAGGTGCTGTCTGGCTCTCTCCTCGTGATTACTCTGTTCCAGGTGCCGTCTAGCTCTCTCTCCTCGTGATTACTCCATTCTAGGTGCTGTCTAGCTCTCTCTCCTTGTGATTACTCCATTCTAGGTGCTGTCTAGCTCTCTCTCCTTGTGATTACTCCATTCTAGGTGCTGTCTAGCTCTCTCTCCTTGTGATTACTCCGTTCCAGGTGCTGTCTAGCTCTCCTCATGATTACTCTGTTCCAGGTGCTGTCTGGCTCTCTCTCCTCGTGATTACTCTGTTCCAGGTGCTGTCTGGCTCTCTCTCCTCGTGATTACTCTGTTCCAGGTGCTGTCTGGCTCTCTCTCCTCGTGATTACTCTGTTCCAGGTGCCGTCTAGCTCTCTCTCCTCGTGATTACTCCATTCTAGGTGCTGTCTAGCTCTCTCTCCTTGTGATTACTCCGTTCCAGGTGCTGTCTAGCTCTCTCTCCTTGTGATTACTCCATTCTAGGTGCTGTCTAGCTCTCTCTCCTCGTGATTACTCCGTTCCAGGTGCTGTCTGGCTCTCTCTCCTCATGATTACTCTGTTCCAGGTGCTGTCTGGCTCTCTCTCCCCGTGATTACTCCGTTCCAGGTGCTGTCTAGCTCTCTCTCCTCATGATTACTCCTTTCCAGGTGCTGTCTAGCTCTCTCTCCTCGTGATTACTCTGTTCCAGGTGCTGTCTAACTCTCTCTCCTCGTGATTACTCCGTTCCAGGTGCTGTCTAGCTCTCCTCATGATTATTCCATTTCAGGTGCTGTCTAGCTCTCTCTCCTTGTAATTACTCCATTCCAGGTGCTGTCTAGCTCTCTCTCCTTGTGATTACTCCGTTCCAGGTGCCGTCTAGCTCTCTCTCCTCGTGATTACTCCATTCTAGGTGCCATCTAGCTCTCTCTCCTTGTGATTACTCCATTCCAGGTGCTGTCTAGCTCTCTCTCCTCGTGATTACTCCATTCTAGGTGCTCTCTAGCTCTCTCTCCTTGTGATTACTCCGTTCCAGGTGCTGTCTGGCTCTCTCTCCTCGTGATTACTCCATTCCAGGTGCTGTCTAGCTCTCTCTCCTCGTGATTACTCCATTTTAGGTGCTGTTTAGCTCTCCTTGTGATTACTCTGTTCCAGGTGCTGTCTGGCTCTCTCTCCTCGTGATTACTCCATTCCAGGTGCTGTCTAGCTCTCTCTCCTCGTGATTACTCCATTTTAGGTGCTGTTTAGCTCTCCTTGTGATTACTCTGTTACAGGTGCTGTCTGGCTCTCTCTCCCTTGCGGTTACTCACACAGTTTTGTTTCTGTTTTGCAGTCAGTCTTTACCAGCGTCATGTCAGCCCCATGCAGCGTACCAGCCTGGAATCGCTGATGAATGGGCCCATCAGAAAGAAGCTGAAAATCATTCCCGACTTCGTCAAATGGGGAGGTACCTGTGTGTGGGGTACAGGGAGGGATTTGAGCATGAGAGCCCATTATTGTCCGCACACAGTGTTGCCCCACTGTCCTGCCCTCTGCCTTGCAACCCCCAGCCCCATGTCCTTACCCCATGACCCAACCCCCCCAACCGTGTCTTGTTCCCCTGTCCTTATCCCTAATCCCTGTTCTCTCCGCTCACACCTACCCCCCCCACCACCACCACCACCACCTCCACTCCCCAAGTGTTCCGCTCCCTGATTTGGCCCTTATTGTGCTGCTCTGCCGTTTTTGGTGTAGTTGAGTTTGTTCTGTGTTTCTTGTTTGGGCTGTTTATGCTGCTGATCTTGATTTGCAATGTTTGGAACAAGCTGTATTTAACCTTTTATCTGTAACCACCCAGGTCAGTCTGGTGATGTGTTCTCCAATATGGAGGGTGACTTCATGAAACCAGTGATTGACATCATTGACAAGCTGCTGCTCGCTGGTGTGAATGTAACGGTTTATAATGGACAGCTGGACCTAATTGTGGACACCTTGGGTAAGGGTTTCCAATAATTTTGTATGCACTGTGTAGGGCACCATCCACAGCTCTGGAGCCTGTCTCAGGACAATGCTGCTGTGATCACAGAGATTCCACAGATGGATCTTCATAGAATGTCTTTGCTCCACTTTGAGATCTGCAGTGCTGGGCTGTGTGGTTTGTGTTTATGCATCAGATGTTTTTAAAATTGGTTTTGGTTCCTTTAGCAGTAACTGCATCGAGTTAAGAGAGGGAACCTGCAGTTTCTATATCGGTGTCACCCATGGCTCACTGAGTAGCTCTCATCTCTGACTCAGAGGATCGTGTCTTCACGTCCCACTCCAGAGATTTCCCCTTACCATCTAGGTTGACACTCCACGTTGTATGGTATAAAGAACATATTTGGGAGAAAGTTGGTTGACGAACAACAAGAACAGATTGTATTTATGAAGTGCCTTTAATGTAGTAGAAGGGGAGACAGTGACATTGTGGTAATGTTGCTGGACTAGTGATCCAGAGGCCCAGCCTAATTCTCTGGGGGACATGGGTTCAAATCCCACCATGACAGCCGGTGGAATTTAAATTCAGTTAATGGATCAGGAATTAAAAGCTAGTCTCAGTAATGGTGATCCTGAAACTATCATTAATTATCCTAAAAACCCATCTGGTTCACTTTAGAGAAGGAAATCTGCTGTCCTTAACCTGGTTTGGCCCACATGTGACTCCAGACCCACAGAAATGTGGTTGACACTTAACTGTTCTTTGAAGTGCCCTAGGTTCAAGGCCAATTAGAGATGGGCAACAAATGCTGGCCTTGTTAGTGATACCCACATCCCATGAAAGGATTAAAAAAAGTAGAAGATCCCAAGGTGTTTCAGAGTGTTATCAAAAAGAAAACTCCGAGTCAAATTAGATATTAGGGCAGCTGACCAAATATTTGATCAATGAGCTAGATTTTAAGGAATGTTTTAAAGGAATAGAGAGCCAAAGAGGAGGAGAGGTTTAAAGAGGGAATTCTAGAGCTTAGGACCCAGGTGGCTGAAGAGACAGCCACAAATCAAGTGATCGAAATCAGTAATGTTGGGGATCTTCATATACTCTGGACCAATGAAATTGGCAAAGGTGGTCTGGAAAATGGATTTTGCAGATGATTTTTGTGTCAGTTTCCTAGATCCATATGTTGTGTAACCAACTGAGGATAAAGCTATTTTCGATTTAATATTGTGCAATGAGGCAAGGTTAATTAGTAAAGTCACAGGAGAAGATCCACTGGGAAATAGTGATCATAATACAATTGAATTCCACGTTGTTTGAAAACTACGTACTCCAGCACAAAAAGAATCATAATCTTAAACATAGCCAATTACATAGATATGAAGGGAGAGCTGGCTAAGATTGATTGGGTAAATAGACTAAAAAGCATGGAGGTAAAGAAACAGTGGAAAACATTTAAAGAAACAATTCAAAATGTTCAGCAAAAATACACTCCATTGAAAAACAAAGGCTCAGCAAGAAAGATCCATCTGTGGCTTAACGCAGTGGTTAAGGATAGTATTAGATTAAAAGAAGAAAAAGAGGCTTATGTTGGAGAAAACAGTAGTAAATATGAGGATTGGTTTTAGAAACCAGCAAAGGGCCATCTATTTGGGCATATATAGTGTAATTAAAACTGAACTCAACTGCGCAAATTGCCGAATTCAAAATGTTGATTAAAAAGGGAAAAAATAGAATACAAGAGTAAACTAGTCAGAAATATAAAAAGATTGTAAGAGCCTTTACAAGTATATGAAAAGGAAGAGAGTAGCTAAAGTAAATGTTGGTTCATTAGAATCAGAGAGGAGAGAAATTATCAGGGAATGAGGAAATGACAGGCGTTGAACAAATATTTTGTGTCAGTCTTCACAGTGGAAGACACAAGTTTCATGCCAGAAATAGGGGGTAACCTAGGGGCTAAAAAGGATGAGGAAATTAATATTGCTGAACAGGAGAGACATGTCGAAGTTCATAAAATACATTTTCTCTGTGTGTCTCTCTCTCTCCACAATCCAGGACAAGAAATGTGGGTGAAGAAGCTGAAATGGCCAGGCCTTTCTACATTCTCCAGCCTGCGATGGAAACCAGTGTACACTCCATCCAGAGCCAAAGACACAGCTGCCTTCTACAAACAGTACCAGAACTTCGCCTTTTACTGGATCCTGAAGGCTGGACATATGGTGAGTCATTTCTCAACTTCCTGACAGTCTATGAGACCAGATCAGCAATCCAGAACTGGTAGTCAGGAGGTAAAGGGATTCGGGAAAAGAAAGACTTACGTTTATATAGCACCTTTCATGACCACAGGATGTTCCAAAGTGCTTTAAAGCCAATGAAATATCATTTTTAAGTGCTGTCATTGTTGAAATGTGGGAAACATTATTTGCCAAAGTGTGCACAGCAAGCTCCCACAAACAGCAGCGTGCTAATGACCAGATTATCTGTCTTAGTGATGCTGATTGAAGGATAAATATTGGCCAGGACATCAGGGAGAACACCCCTGCTCTTCAAAATATTGCCCTGGGATCTTTCACATTCACCTGAGAGGGGCAGAAAGGGTCTTGGTTTAACATCTCATCTGAAAGGCAGCACCTTCAACCATACGGTACTCCCTCAGTACTGCACTGAAATGTTGGCCTAGATTTCTGTGCTCAAGTCATGGATTGGGACTTAAACCATAACATTGTGACTCAGATGAGGGAGCTATCAACTGACCCATGGCTGCCAGTGGGGTTCATGGGAATGGGATAGTGCTCGTAGAGGATAAACACCATGCACTCATTGTGTTGATGGCCTGTTTCTCTATTGTAATTTCTATGCAAGTCTGTCTTTTCTCAAATGCCCCCTGTGTACGTATAAATTCTGTAAAAGCCCCCTTTACAGTGCTGAGTTTTATCAGTTTTAAAATATGCTTTAGTGTAACGAATAATTTTTAAACTCTGCAGCTTTGAGATATCCATTAGGATATGAACTGTGACCTCCTCACCACAAACATGGCAGATTGTTCAGTCAGTAGCTGAATTAGCCAATCTCATCCAGTTTGATATCATGTCTTCCTTCTTCCTTAACCAAGGTTCCCCCCCCCTCCACCAAACTGTGGTTGATAGGGCCCTCAACCGTGTTGAACCCATCTTCCATGCCTCTGTCCTCACACCTTCCCCTCCCTCCCAGAACCATGATAGGGTCCCCCTTATCCTCACTTTTCACCCCACCAGCCTCTGCATTCAAAGGATCATCTTCTGCCATTTCTGTCAACTCCAGCATGATGCCACCACCAAACACATCTTCCCTTCAATGCCTACCGGCCGTTGGCATTCCATAGGGACCATTCCCTCCGAGACACCCTGGTCCACTCCTCCATCAACCACAACACCTCATCCCCTTCCCAAGGCACCTTCCCATGCAATCACAGGAGGTATAACACCTGCCCCTTTACCTCCTCCCCCCCTCCTCACTGTTCATGGCCCCAAACACTCCTTTCAGTTGAAGCAGCGCTTCACTTGCATCTCCTTCAATTTGGTCCATTGTATTCAATGCTCGCAGTGTGGTCTTCTATACATCGGGGAGACCAAACGCAGACTGGGTGACCGCTTTGCGCAAGCATGACCCAGACCTCCCTGTCGCTTGCCATTTCAACACTCCACCCTGCTCTCATGCCCACATGTCCGTCCTTGGCCTGCTGCATTGTTCCAGTGAAGCTCAACGCAAACTTGAGGAACAACACCTCATCTTCTGACTAGGCACTTTACAGCCTTCCGGACTGAATATTGAGTTCAACAATTTTAGACCATGAACTCTCTCCTCCATCCTCACCCTCTTTTTTTAATCCCCTTTTTTCTACATTCATTTTTATTTTTTATCCATTTATTTTTATTAATTTATCTGTGGTTTTATCCCCTTTTTATCCTCCCTTTTATTCCATTTTCTACCCTTTATTCCCCCGGCACCGCCCCCTCTCCCCAGCCCACCCCCCACAGGACCATCTGTTACTCGTTCATGTTGTTCTTTAACACAATGCTACCCTTGTTCTGCTATTATCGCATTCTGCTTTCTTACTTTTATGCCACTATCAGCACCTTTCTACCATTAACACTCCCTTTGTCCTTTAGTCCATGACATCTTTGGCCATCCCTCCTTAGCCCCCACCTATCGCTGGCCTTCTATCCAGCTCCACCTGCTCTACCCACCTTAAACACTATAAATTTCATCACATTTCCACTTCTCTTCAGCTCTGAGGAAGAGTCTTACGGACTTGAAATGTTAACTCTGTTTCTCTCTCCACAGATGCTGTAAGACCTGCTGAGTTTTTTTTCTAGCATTTTCTGTTTTTGTTTCAGATTTCCAGCATCTGCAGTATTTTGCTTTCATCCAGTTTGATATAGAGCCCCAGGCATAAAACAGGAAGGACCCAGACCCAGGCCCAGCCTCTACTGAACTGGATAGCAGTTCAGGTGCCAGAATTGGCCTTGGTATCCTGGTTTGGGAAAGGGCCTGATCAGCTAGGGTAGCTGTGTTGATCGCACTGTGGTGGCCCCTCACTGGTTGCTATCATCTGTGTACAGAGTTTAGGTGAAGATGACGTTGACTTGGCTCTGCTTTGCTCTCTATAGTTCTCTGTTTTGTTAATCTCGCTGTCAAGACTCTGAGAGTGCAATACATTTAGATGTGAAGAGCTGGTCTCTCAGCATCAGAACCAGATCAAGAACAAGAATTAGGAGCAGCAAGAGGCCATTCAGCCCTTGGGATTGCTCTGCCATTCAATAAGATCATGGCTGATTTGATTGTGGCTTAAGCTCCACTTTCATGTCTTTTCCCCCCCATAACCCTTGACTCCCTTATCAATCAAAAATTTGTCTAACTGAGCTTTGAATATATTCAATGGTCCAGCCTCCACTGCTCTATGTGGAAGAGGATTCTGTACTATAAGGGACATGGAGGGTTAATGTGGGACTGAGTACAGTACCACCCACACGGTGATGTAGAAGAGTCCATGACCTGAACCCAGCGTCAGTCTAGTGTGGGACAGAGCCGTGTGTACCAGCAAGCATGGAGACAGCTCTGAGCTGTAACCTTTACTGTATATTTGTAAATAGTTCTAAGAGTCAATACAGACTTACAGTTAACCCACTTATGAGTACGAAGACTTCTTTGTACCTACCGAACTGTAAGCAATACTCTAAAGCATGGTGACAGCTTGTGGAAAAACCCAAGACCTCACAGAGAAAAGCTAAAATGCTGGAAGACCAAGAAAAAAATTCAGCAAAGCAGGTCTGACCTGAAAAGAAGCTTCAGAAGCGGAGGCGCAGAGAAAAAATCACCAGGAAAAAGATCCAAGGAAATGCTTGGAAGCTGAAGGCAGAAATGTAAAATTCCTTACTGCAGCAGATGACTCCATTGAATCTCCTTTGGAAGTCCAGCTTCAGGGTGCAGAGTCAGCTGTCCCAGCGTGGGTGAGTTATATATTTTAAAACTCCAGGCGACAGCAAGTCCGGAGAAATCTTTAAATAGTTCAGAGTTAGAAGTGCACTTTGAAAATACCTGTTTCTAAAACCCGAAACCCTAGTTGGCACCTGAACACATGACGTCCGAGCTAGCAAATGGAAAAAATAATTAATTAAATAATCAGAGAGAATTGTAACTTCTAAACTCAGCTGAGAGCAAGCAAAAGCCGAGATTTGACAAATTTGTGACTTTAAAGTAAACGTTGAGCAAGAGCTCAATCCAGGCAGCCATTGTTGCAAATTGTTTTTAAGCTAAGTGTGATCGTCATTGTAGTGGAGCCTGCAGAAAGTGGCAAGCGTGGGAAATCCCTTTGTCTCCAAGTGAACGATGACACCATCTTGAAATTCTGAAAGCTCTTAAAGAACAACCTACACTTTTACATTTTTAACCATGAATTAGAATTCCACTCTTCCAGAACAATTTAAGCTAAGGTGAGGTTCAAACCAGACGCAAAATTGGACATCCTGGAGAAGAATATTTTTAGATTACAGGAGTACATCCAGATTAGGTCAGAAATCAGAAAAAGTGCAAGTCAATACATTTTTATACTTATTTGGTGTATTTGTGGATGAAGTAATCCTAATGCAAGGCATTGATGAGCCCCTCAACCAGCTTTGATTAAATATTAAAAGTTTTTGACAAGTTCTTTAACTTTCAAATTGCGAAGTGCATGGAGCTTAAAAAGGATAGAAAACCCCTGGTAAAGGTATGAAAGGGAAAAGGACATTGCCCGAGTATACCACATGAGGATGCCAGAGAGGCAAAGAACTTTCCAGAAGTCCCAAAAATATATCTTCTTAGACATCCTGACACATTACCCAAACTACAGCCCGAAGGTGGCAGTGCGGTGTGAACAGCTGACTAAGAACGAAGGAAAGCTAGAAAACCTGGATGAATTCCAAAATACACAAGCCCTGCAAAAGGAAAATGGAATAAAAACAGAAAATGTGGAGAAACTCAGTAAGGAAAATGAAATAAGGTTGGAAAATTAAAACCTAGAATGGAAAGACCAAGTAGACTCTCTCACAAAAGAGTGTGAAGAGTCTCTGAAACAATTACAGAATGAGAGATTGAAGGATAGTGCAGGGGAATTAGGCTCTAAAGAAAAACAGCACTGTAGAGAATCAATTTTCACATACGAAAGATTAGTTTGTAAAGGAAAAATGAGAACTGATGAGAACACTGGAATGTCACTCAGGAGGTAGAGGACTTGAAAGAGGACTTGAAATGCTAAGTGATAAATTTGTAAAAGCCATTTGAACAAAGATCTTCAGTTAAAACTTGATGAACTGTAGGCATCTGGAGCCTTTAGTGAGCATCGTGCAAAATGCCCGGAACAGGATAAAGAATTGCTGATACCGCAGAACAGTTACTTGAAAGCAAAATTAACAACCAAAACTGAGCTTCAGTCCAATCTGAACAACATGAAGGTTGAGATACGCTATGTGGAAGAGCAAATCCAGACTTTGAAAGCAGATAAGAGAAATTCTACAAAACAGACTCACGATCTAAAAAGTGAATTGAAAGTCCCGAGAGCAGTCAGTGATTATGGAAGAAAGATTTCCAACAGAACTAAATGCCCACCTAAAGTTGTCAAACTTATATAAGAGTTCCACAGATAACTCTGAAACAAAGACAACTAAGAGTAGTTGCTGAGCTGAATGAAAAGATTCATAAGAAAAGAAGACAGTAATCAAAAATTTGGGTAGAAATGTGAAACAAGTGGGAACGAGGGTTCTATATTTGAAACATAAACTTCAACATACATCGTGATGACCCACACGATGGTGGAAGAAATGAAGAGGTGACTAGGACCTGAGCACATGTCATCTACCCCACAAGAAATAAGTTAGAGTATTAATCAATGATTAGTGCAACAGCCGGACTAACCAATAGCAGTTCAACACAACAGAATATATGGGGATTTGCTCATTGCTACATCTAAAAAATTTAAAACTGGACTAAGACCTTTAAAATATCTGAATCCATGTCTGTGTGTGACCCCCAAACAAAAGGAACTACCTGGCAATATCGGGAAAACTTGCACATTGTTATCTCTGGGGAGCCATTAATGACCCCCTGTGGGCTGCACAGACCAAATTCAAAGGGAGCTATACAAAGGCCATCTGCATTTCATAACCCAGGCTGGCCAACAGGAATATACTCATCTGCTGAGACAAAGGATCCTAACACATTCCTTTGTCATAAGACAGTGCGGAGAGGTGAGAGTCATGTGGCATTAGCCTCTGGTTTGTGAAACCAGTACTATTGCCTTGCTGTATTGCGAAGCTCAGTCTGCTGTTTAACATCTGACTAGCAGGTCACACCGAAGGAGCCCGTGACCCCTAATTTTTAAACAGCACTGGAAAAGTTAATTATCCAGTATTGCTTTTCAGCACACCAACCTTTGTGAAGAAATACCTCATTGGACTTTGATTCTGGACTCTGGAGCCCACGTGAAACAGTATTTCTTTTCTCTATGGTCTCTGTGCTGTAAATCTATATTTTCTCTATCCCTCTCTTTACTATCTGAAAATAAGGAGGCCTTTGCAAACCCTCTTTGGTGCTTTAACTGTGTGCAAATAAACTAACCCTTAGGATGAACTCAATCTCAAGTTTGCTGTTTAATAGTTTAATAGAAAATTGGATCGCACCAAAACCGAAGGGTTGGGAAATACACCACTGCTTATAAAGAGGGAAACTAATAAAACCCCTTTCAGCCTATGGACAAGTGGTGAGAGGAGAAACTAGTCCTGTTTAAATTAACCCCCTCCTGTCTGTAACAATAAATCATAAGGTAAACTATAATCGCTTTAAATGCATTGGATAAAGACTTGGGAGGAGGGAGGTGGTGTACTGAGAGAGTCTGGCACATATAGGGCTAATGTGGGACTGAGTGCAGTACTGCCCACAGTGATTTTAAGAGAGCACATCACCTGCACCCAGGGTCAGTCGAGTGTTGGACAAAGCCATGTGTACCAGCTAGCATGGAGACAGCTCCTAGCTTGTACCCTTCACTGTATGTTTATAAATATTCTGAGACTCAATACAGACTTACAGTTAACCTATGTATGACTACAAAGACTTCTTTAGACCTACTGAACTGTAACCAACAACCTACAGCAAATTCCATAGACTGAAGACCCTCAGAAAAAAATTCTTCTCCCCTCGGTCTTAAATGGGAGACCCCTAATTTTGAAACTGCGCCCTCCCTGTTCTGGACTCCCCCACAAGAGGAAACATCCTATCAGTTTCCACCCTGTCAAGCCACCTCAGAATCTTAAGATTACCGCTCATTCTTCTAAACTCCAATGAGGATAGGCCCAACTTGCTCAATCTTCCCTCATAAGACAACCCTTCATCCCAAGAACCAGTTGAGTGAACCTTCTCTGAACTGCTAATGCAGTTATATCCTTTTTTAAGTAAGGAGACATAAACTGTCCTCAGTACTCCAGATACAGTCTAATAAGGCCCTATACAGCAGCAGCAACAACACTTCCCTCCTTTTAATACTCGATTCCCCTAGCAATAAACACCAACATTCCATATGCCTTCCTAATCACTTGCTGTGCCCACACACTAACTTTTTGTGATTCATTTACCAGGACACTCAGATCCCTCTGTATCTGAAGAGTTCTGTGGTCTCTATTTAAATAATATATTGCTTTTCTATTCATCCTGCCAAAGTGGACAAGATCACATTTTCCTACATTATATTTCATCTGCCAAATTATTTGCTCAACACTTAACCTATTTAAATCCCTTTTCCTATCCAATCTAAATCCCTTTTCCTATCCTATCTAAATCCCTTTGTAGACTCTTTATGTCCTCTTGACAACTTACTCTCCTACCTTCCTTTGTGTCATCAGCAAGTTTTGCTTCCATACGTTTGGTCCCTTCATCCAAATCATTGATATAGATTGTAAATAGTTGTGGCCCCATCACTGATCCCTGTGGCTCTCCACTAGTTGCCAACCTGAAAATGTCCCATTCCTTCCCTACTCTCTGCTTCCTGTTAGCTAATTAATCCTCTATCCATGCTAATATGTTACCCCCTACACATTGCGCTCTTTTTTTATGTCGTAACCTTTGATATGGTATCTTATCAAATGCCTTTTGGAAATCCTTGTGCACCACATCTACAGGTTCCCCTTTATCCACCTTGCTTATTACTTCCTCAAAGATTTCTAATAAATTTGTCAAACGTGATTTCTCTTTCACAAAACTATGTTGGCTTTGCCTGATTGTATTATGATTTTCTAAATGTCCTGTTATTACCTCCCTAATTATGGACTTTAGCATTTTCCCTCTGAGAGAAACATACAGAAAACAGAAAATGGGAGCAGGAGTAGGCCATTCGGCCCTTCGAGCCTGCTCCACCATTCAATATGATCATGGCTGATCATCCAACTCAATAACCTGCTCCCGCTTTCTCCCCATATCCTTTGATCTCTTTCACCCCAAGAGCTATATCTAACTCCTTCTTGAAAACATACAATGTTTTGGCCTCAACTACTTTCTGTGGTAGTGAATTCCGCACGCTCCCCACTCTCTGGGTGAAGAAATTTCTCCTCATCTCAGTCCTAAATGGTCTACCCCATATCCTCAGACTGTGACCTCTGGCTCTGGGCTCCCCCACCATCAGGAACATCCTTCCTGCATCTACCCTGTCTAGTCCTGTTAGAATTTTATAGGTTTCTATGCGATCCCCCTCATTCTTCTGAACTCCAGCAAACATAATCCTAACCGACTCAATCTCTCCTCATATGTCAGTCCTGCCATCCCAGGAATCAGTCTGCTAAACCTTCGTTGCACTCCCATTTTCTGGTCTGCAGACATGACACTTGAAGACTACCTGGATTCCTTTTTCAGCAGAACAGGTGACGATTTCGGAACAGCTTCCTCTGTGACTCCCGGGGGCAGAGAGAGAGAGAGCCAGTGCTCTCCTGCTTTTCACAGTTAGTTCAGCTGAGGACTGTGGACTGGAACTGACTTTGAGGTTGTCTTGGTTCTCTGAACAGTGCCACACAAAAAGACTTCTTACTGCCCCCTTTATACTGTTTATACAAAAATAACTGCTATCTTAATTTTCAGTCAATCATCGTTTCAAACAAGTAAGGAAGTTAATTGCGTTGATGTCCTTTGAAGCCAAAGCAATTCAATGGACATCCCCGGAGGAGTCTTTGCATTTTAATTACTCTTCATAGACAGCTTTAAAGTTATGCCTGACAAGGTTTGAACTAAACAGAAAGGTGCCAGGTTGTCTGTACTTCCATTTTGAAAAAGGCTTTTAAACTCCATTTGAAGTTTTGAAAACAGACATGAATCTTTAAAACTGTTATTTTTAAAGTCTGTAATATCATTACATGTTTGTGACATTACTCTTTTCCTTTTTAAATACTTGAAACCCTTCCTATCTGATTTTATATTTCAGCTAACTTTCTCTCGCACTCTTAATTTCTTCATCCTTTTTTTCAGTCATTCTTTGCTTGTTTATAAATCTCTCCAATCTTCTGACCTACCACTAATCTTTGCAGTCTTGTACATTTTTTTCTTTCAATGTAGCACTATCCCTAACTATTTCGTTAGCCATGCATAGCCTTTCTTTCTTAATGGAATGTATCTTTGAGAATTATGAAATATCTCCTTAAGTGTCTGCCTCTGTTTCTCTACTGTCTTATCTTTTAACTTATTTTTCCAGTTCACTTCAGCCAACTCTGTCCTTAAACCCTTGTAATTGCCTTTATTTTAAGTTTTAGACACTTGTCCTAGACCCACACTTTTCACATTGTTTGCGAGTTAAATTCCATCATGTCATGATCACTGTTGCCTACAGGCTCCTTTACAATGAGGTTATTAATTAATCCTGTCTCATTGCTTATTACCAGATCTGCAATAGCCTGTTTGTTGGTTGGCTCTAAAACATACTGTTCTAAAAAAAAATGTACCGAGTACACTCCTATGAACTCGTAATCCAGGCTGCCTTTGACAATCTGATTTGTCCAATCTATATGAAATCACCAATGATTTTCGCCTTTTTTTAAGCAAACCCCTATTATTTCTTCTTGTATACTCCGTCCTACAATATAGCTACTGTTAGGAGGCCTATAAACTACTCCCACAAGTGAATTCTTACATTTATGTGGTGCGGAAGTTGTGCTAAGGACTGTTGTATCTTTGCTTCCAGATTCCATCTGACCAGGGAGAGATGGCGTTGAAACTGTTACAGATGGTGACAGGTCAGGTATAACCCTCCAAGTGCTCTCCAATTCGGGATTGACTTGTGGAATCACCCCTCGATATTTGGGGCTGAAGTTACTCAGGGAGAGAAGGCAACTCAGACTGGAGAATGACCCAAGGACAGCACTGTACTAAAAGCAGCTTATGTTGCTCCCAGTGTACAGAGCAGGAAGATGATAAAATGTCAGAATCCTTTCCTTATTAAAATGACCTCTTGTGATTTTTTTCTGTGTCTGTCTGTTTTATCCATCATTCTGTGTTGGCGAATATTCCCAGCATTCCCACATGAAATATTCTCTATGGTCCCAAGCTAATTCTGAAAGGCTTGCATACCCTGGCTGCTCATTGTATACCAACAGCTTTAATGATTTGTACCCAGGTAGCACTGGCTCTCACTCGACTTAACACTTCCTTCTTTTTAAATGGGCTTCTGGAACTTAAAAACCATGGAAAGGGACGTTAATTCATTTGTTATTTTGATTGTATTTCCTAAACACCTCACTGAAGTTCGCAGGCAGGCAGCATGTGTCAGGATGATGTCAGGATGATGTCAGGATGATGTCAGGATGGTGGCAGGATGATGTCAGGATGGTGGCAGGATGTGGCAGGATGATGTCAGGATGGTGGCAGGATGATGTCAGGATGTGTCAGGATGTGGCAGGATGATGTCAAGATGGTGGCAGGATGATGTCAGGATGGTGGCAGGATGATGTCAGGATGTGTCAGGATGTGGCAGGATGATGTCAAGATGGTGGCAGGATGTGTCAGGATGATGTCAAGATGGTGGCAGGATGTGTCAGGATGTGTCAGGATGATGTCAGGATGATGTCAGGATGGTGGCAGGATGATGTCAGGATGGTGGCAGGATGATGTCAGGATGGTGGCAGGATGTGGCAGGATGTGTCAGGATGATGTCAGGATGATGTCAGGATGTGGCAGGATGATGTCAGGATGGTGGCAGGATGATGTCAGGATGGTGGCAGGATGATGTCAGGATGTGTCAGGATGATGTCAGGATGGTGGCAGGATGATGTCAGGATGTGTCAGGATGTGGCAGGATGATGTCAAGATGGTGGCAGGATGTGGCAGGATGATGTCAGGATGTGGCAGGATGATGTCAGGATGGTGGCAGGATGTGGCAGGATGATGTCAGGATGTGGCAGGATGATGTCAGGATGGTGGCAGGATGATGTCAGGATGTGGCAGGATGATGTCAGGATGTGGCAGGATGATGTCAGGATGGTGGCAGGATGTGGCAGGATGATGTCAGGATGTGGCAGGATGATGTCAGGATGTGGCAGGATGATGTCAGGATGGTGGCAGGATGATGTCAGGATGATGTCAGGATGGTGGCAGGATGATGTCAGGATGATGTCAGGATGGTGGCAGGATGATGTGGCAGGATGTGTTAGCAAACGCGGAGGTATTTGGACTTAGCAACATTGCGTGGCTGGACTGAGAGTGCTGATTGGCAGGTCTCCCGGGGGGGGGTGGGGCTCTGTGGCTGGGCTGTGAGTGCTGATTGGCAGGTCTCCGGGGGGGGGTGGGGCTCTGTGGCTGGGCTGTGAGTGCTGATTGGCAGGTCTCCGGGGGGGGGTGGGCTCTGTGGCTGGACTGAGTGCTGATTGGCAGGTCTCCCGGGGGGGGGTGGGGCTCTGTGGCTGGGCTGTGAGTGCTGATTGGCAGGTCTCCGGGGGGGGTGGGCTCTGTGGCTGGACTGAGTGCTGATTGGCAGGTCTCCCCGGGGGGGGGGGCGGGCTCTGTGGCTGGGCTGTGAGTGCTGATTGGCAGGTCTCCGGGGGGGGGTGGGGCTCTGTAGCTGGGCTATGAGTGCTGATTGGCAGGTCTCCCCGGGGGGGCGGGCTCTGTGGCTGGACTATGAGTGCTGATTGGCAGGTCTCCCGGGGGGGGCGGGCTCTGTGGCTGGGCTATGAGTGCTGATTGGCAGGTCTCCCCGGGGGGGGCGGGCTCTGTAGCTGGGCTATGAGTGCTGATTGGCAGGTCTCCCCGGGGGGGCGGGGGGCGGGCTCTGTGGCTGGGCTGTGAGTGCTGATTGGCAGGTCTCCCCGGGGGGGGCGGGGGGCGGGCTCTGTGGCTGGGCTGTGAGTGCTGATTGGCAGGTCTCCCCGGGGGGGCGGGCTCTGTGGCTGGGCTATGAGTGCTGATTGGCAGGTCTCCCCGGGGGGGGGCGGGCTGTGTGGCTGGGCTATGAGTGCTGATTGGCAGGTCTCCCCGGGGGGGCGGGCTCTGTGGCTGGGCTGTGAGTGCTGATTGGCAGGTCTCCCCGGGGGGGGGGCGGGCTGTGTGGCTGGGCTGTGAGTGCTGATTGGCAGGTCTCCTGGGGGGGCGGGCTCTGTGGCTGGGCTGTGAGTGCTGATTGGCAGGTCTCCGGGGGGGGTGGGCTCTGTGGCTGGACTGTGAGTGCTGATTGGCAGGTCTCCCCGGAGGGGCGGGGGGCGGGCTCTGTGGCTGGGCTGTGAGTGCTGATTGGCTGGTCTCCCCGGGGGGGCGGGCTCTGTGGCTGGGCTCGGGGCCGTTCCCTTCGCCGGGCCTCCGTCTTGTTGACGATGGCGGAGGTGCAGCTTCCTACGCTGGAGGCCGAGCTGACCTGCGCCGTTTGCCTGGACCTGTTCCGGCAGCCGGTCACCGCTCCGTGCGGACACAACTTCTGCCGGGACTGCCTGGCTCAGTTCTGGGCCGGGGACCGGCGCCGCCTCCTGGGCTTCACCTGCCCGCAGTGTCGGGCCCACTTCCCCGAGCGGCCCGACCTCCACCCCAACCGGGTCCTGTGCGCCGTGGTGGAGGAGTTCGAGCGGGGCCGCGCCAAACACCAGCCCCCGGAGCCGCCTCCGGCCCCCGAGCTCTCCGTCCCCTGCGATGCGTGTCCGGCGGGCGGCGCCGGGGCCGCCGCTGTCCAGACCTGCCTGACCTGCCTGGCCTCCTTCTGCTCCCAGCACCTGGAGCCGCACCGCCAGAGCCCGGCCTTCCGCTCCCACAACCTGAGCGCCCCGCTCTCCGACCTGGCCCAGCGCCGCTGCCCCCAGCACAGTAACCTGCTGGAGTTCTACTGCCGCCCGCACCGCCGCTGCATCTGTGCCTCCTGCCTACTCGAGCACCGCGGCTGCGACACCCAGAACATGGAGGAGGCCCGGAAGCGGCAAGTGGTGAGTGTGTGAGGGGGGGGAGGGGGAGGGGGAGGGGGGGGGAGGGGGAGGTGAGTGACGAGGGGAGAGGGAGGGGGGGAGGGGGAGGTGAGTGATGAGGGGAGAGGGAGGGGGGGAGGGGGAGGTGAGTGACGAGGGGGGAGGGGGAGGTGAGTGACGAGGGGGGGAGGGGGAGGTGAGTGACGAGGGGGGAGGGGGAGGTGAGTGACGAGGGGGGGAGGGGGAGGTGAGTGATGAGGGGAGAGGGAGGGGGGAGGGGGAGGTGAGTGATGAGGGGAGAGGGAGGGGGGAGGGGGGAGGTGAGTGATGAGGGGAGAGGGAGGGGGGAGGTGAGTGATGAGGGGAGAGGGAGGGGGGAGGGGGAGGTGAGTGACGAGGGGAGAGGGAGGGGGGAGGGGGAGGTGAGTGACGAGGGGAGAGGGAGGGGGGGAGGGGGAGGTGAGTGATGAGGGGAGAGGGAGGGGGGGAGGGGGAGGTGAGTGATGAGGGGAGAGGGAGGGGGGAGGGGGAGGTGAGTGATGAGGGAGGGGGGAGGGGGAGGTGAGTGATGAGGGGAGAGGGAGGGGGGAGGGGGAGGTGAGTGACGAGGGGAGAGGGAGGCGGGGAGAGGGAGGTGGATGAGGGGAGAGGGAGGGGGGAGGGGGAGGTGAGTGATGAGGGGAGAGGGATGAGGGGAGAGGGAGGTGAGTGAGGGGAGGGGAGAGGGAGGTGAGTGAGGGGAGGGGAGAGGGAGGTGGATGAGGGGAGGGGAGAGGGAGGTGAGTGAGGAGGGGAGAGGGAGGTGAGTGAGGAGGGGAGAGAGGGGGGTTCCTTCCCTTTCTCGACACCAGATAGAAGTTGTCCTCAACTCGCAACTGCTTGCTAGTGTCAGGAGTGAGTGGATTCAGGAGAACCCCCCCCCCCCCCGACCCACCCCAAAATCCAACCCCCCCCACCCACCCCAAAATCCCACCCCCCCCCACCCACCCCAGAGTCTCTCTCCCCCCCCCCCCCCCCCCCCCCCCCAAACCCAGAATCCCCCTTGCTCCCTATATTTCTCTCTCTCCCCCCCAGATTGTGTTAACTCTCACCCTGCAAACTCTGAGCTGATAACTGGGTTGGAAGGAGAGCTGTGATTGGGGCTGAAGCTGAGTTGTGACTGGAATGTTGAACCTGGTGCGTTGCTCAGTATTGAGACAGACACATCACTGCTGTTATAAGCCAGGCACAGTGCCAATTCCCGGCTGTTGTTCTGGGTGTTTGCTTGGCAGGGGCTGTAATCTCCGGACTGATTCAAAGGTCGAGTTTCAGCTGAGACAGTTTCCAAACCAGCTCATCGAAAATGAAACTAGTTCTCAGCCCAAATCTGTCGTGTTGGTAGCTGTACTGTTTGGAGAGGGACAGTGGGTCAGTCTTAATTTTATGGGGCTGGTCAGGAGCGATGTTATGGGGACAGGATCCAATTTAACCAATGAGAGGCAGAGCAAATTCAGGAGCCATGTCCCAAAACATGGGCTGACACCAGCACATGATCTGCTGCCTTTCGCCCTTTGAGGGTTGCGGGGAGAGAGGTAGAATTACAGAATGACACACATGATGACCATTTAGCCCATCTTGCCTATGCCAGATTTTCACAAATGTCCCATTAACCGCACTATTCTTGCTTTTCCCTTAGCCCTTAACCTCCCTCAAAAGGGAAAACTCTTATGTTGGAACTGTATAAAGCCCCAGTTATTCCACAGCTAGAGCACTGTGTTCACTCACCACGTTACTCGAAATATGAGATTGCATTGGAGAGGGTGCAAAGGGTGTTGCCAGGAATGGAGAATTTTACCTATGAGGAATGACTGGATAGATTGGGGTTGTTTCCTTTAGAACAGAGGAGGCTGAGGGGAGATTTAATTGAGGGACCTGGATAGAGTGGATAGGAACAACTTCATATCTTTAGAGAGGTCAAAAACCAGGGGCTGCCAGAGATTCAAAATATTTGGCAGAATGAGTGGAGGGAGATGAGACATTTTTTCACCCAGAGAGGGGGAGGAACCTGGGAGTCACTGCCTGAAAGGCAGATAAAATGCTGAGTTTCTGTCTCTAAGCACCTACACTTCGAAGAGCTGTAACCTGCAGGGTTATAGAGGAGTGCAGCAAGGTCAGATTAGGCTGGGAGACTCTTTGTCAGCAGCTTGTTCCCTCCTCAAAGAATTCTAAGAAATTTGTCAGGCACAATTTCCTCAGGAAATAGGTACACAGATAGTGGATGCGCTGGTAGTAATCTAAGAATCCTTCAGTTCTGGAAAAGCCCCAGAGGATTGGAAAACTGCCAATTTAACATCCTTTAACAATTTAACATCAAGCAGAGTCAGCATGGCTTCACAAAGGGGAAATCGTGCCTGACAAATTTCTTAGAATTCTTTGAGGAGGGAACAAGCAAGATAAATAAAAGGGAACCAGTAGATGTAATATATTTGGATTTCCAAAAGGCATTTGATAAGGTACTGCCCCCAAGGCTACTTAAGAGCCCATGGTGTTGTCACAGATATGACAACTCAATTTCCAGAGGCTATCCCTTTGAGAACGGTTACAGCTATGGTCATAGTAGGGAAGTTGACCCAATTTTTTACTTGATATGGATTACTGATAGAGATCCAGTTAGATCGAGGGTTCCAGTTTTATGTCTTAAAATTTTTCATAGCATACTGAGTAGTTTGGGGATAAAACAGTTAAAGTCCACGGCATACCATTCGCAAACGCAGGGAGGTTTAGAGAGGTACATCAAACTCTCAAAACAATTAAAGCATATTGTCATGAATATCCCCATGATTGGGACTTTCCTTTATTTGCTGCCAAGATTCACCAAATGAATTTACTGGTTTTAGCCTTTTGAATTAATTTCTGGGCATGAGAGATGAGATCCTCTGAAATTAGTGAAAGGAAAGTGTTTAGGAGAGGGATGAATCCTGTATAGTAGATTGTGTTCGTGTTCAGGAACGGCTCATGGAGCCTGCAAAGTGGCTCAGAACATCTCCGGGTTTCTCAAGCAAAGATGAAGGAATGGGAATGGGCAGATCAAAATAAACTGAGAACTAGACATTCCAACCAGGGGGGTGAAGTGTTACTGTTATTGCCCCTTTACAGGAGGGTCCTCTGGAAGCATGATTCAGTGGTCCATACAAGACAATTGAGGGCTGATAAAGTAAATTATTTGATAGACACCCCAGACTGCAGGAAAAAGAATCAGCTATGTCACATTGACATGTCAAAACTATATGATTGTAGGGAAGAAAATAGAAAGGAGCAGGTATGCCAAGTAGTAAGGAGATTGGAGGGTGAAGGAGATTTAGACAGTTCACCAGTTGAACTTCCTGTTCAATTTTCTAATTCTGAAATATTAGGACAGTTAGACACCATGTTCTAATGCTTGGAGGTAGGGCAACAAGAAGATTTAGTGAGTTTACTTCAGAAGTTCAAAGGAATCTGCAGGGATGAACCAGGGTATATGACTTTGGCCAAGCATGATGTGGTTATAGGAAGGTCCTCTGCTATTAAACAACATATTTATCATCTATTCCTGGAGAAACTGGCTCAGGTAGAAGCAGAAATCCAATACTTTGAAAAATCACAATTGAACCAGTGTTGGCTGCCCTGAACATCGCTAAACCCTTCAGAGTGGCAGTCAATGCCAGTGACTTGGGGGTGGGGGTGGTCGTCTTACAAGATGAATCAAGCAAGCTTCCTTTAAACTGCCCAGCCTCCCATTTATAGTGTAATCCTTTGCCTTGTTCGTCCTCCCCAAGTACGTTACATCACACCTCCCTCAGTGGAATTGCATTTCTCACTTTCCTGTCCATTTGACACTTTGACCAATTTTCTTTTTTCCCAGGGAATTAAAAACCCTCTCTGTGCAACAGCCCCCCTTAATGAAAAACCCTCTCTCTGTGCAACACCCCCCCCTTAATTAAAAACCCTCTCTCTGTGCAGCACCCCACCCTTAATTAAAAACCCTCTCTCTGTGCAACACCCTCCCCCCTTAATTAAAAACCCTCTCTCTGTGCAAAAATCCCCCCTTAATTAAAAACCCTCTCTCTGTGCAACACCCCCCCCTTAATTAAAAACCCTCTCTGTGCAACACCCCCCCTTAATTAAAAATCCTCTCTGTGCAACACCCCCCCCTTAATTAAAAACCCTCTCTCTGTGCAACACCCCCCCTTAATTAAAAACCCTCTCTGTGCAACACCCCCCCCTTAATTAAAAACCCTCTCTGTGCAACACCCCCCCCTTAATTAAAAACCCTCTCTGTGCAACACCCCCCCCTTAATTAAAAACCCTCTCTCTGTGCAACACCCCCCCCAATTAAAAACCCTCTCTGTGCACCACCCCCTCCTTAATTAAAAACCCTCTCTCTGTGCAACACCCCCCCCAATTAAAAACCCTCTCTGTGCACCACCCCCTCCTTAATTAAAAACCCTCTCGGTGCAACACCCTCCCCCTTAATTAAAAACCCTCTCTCTGCAACACCCCCCCCTTAATTAAAAACCCTCTATGTGCAACACCCCCCCCTTAATTAAAAACCCTCTCTGTGCAACACCCCCCCTTAATTAAAAACCCTCTCTGTGCAGCACCCCCCCTTAATTAAAAACCCTCTCTGTGCAACACCCCCCTTTAATTAAAAACCCTCTCTGTGCAACACCCCCCCTTTAATTAAAAACCCTCTCTGTGCAACACCCCCCCTTAATTAAAAAACCCTATCTGTGCAACACCCCCCCCTTAATTAAAAACCCTCTCTGTGCAACACCCCCCCCCCTTAATTAAACCTCTGCTACCATTCTGGTAAGACTGAGCTGCCCCCCATTGTCCGAGGTGAATTCAGGGTGTTTGCGCCCCTGGGTGGGGGACCTAAAGTGTTTGAGTAACTCTGAAAAGAAACTATGTCTTTGATCAGAAATAATCTTTTCTAGGAAGATCTGAAGGCTCAACAGAAGGATATGCAATTCCAAATCATCCAAATGCAGCATCATCTGGAGCTGGTGCAGTATCAGAAACAGCATCTTACGGTAAAGGGCTGGGGTACACCGGGTGTCGGGGGCAATGTTCGGGGCACACCGGGTGTCGGGGGCGATGTTCGGGGACCCGCCGGGTGTTGGGGGCGATGTTCGGGGACCCGCCGGGTGTCGGGGGCGATGTTCGGGGACCCGCTGGGTGTCGGGGGCGATGTTCGGGGCACACCGGGTGTCGGGGGCGATGTTCGGGGCACACCGGGTGTCGGGGGCGATGTTCGGGGCACACCGGGTGTCGGGGGCGATGTTCGGGGCACACCGGGTGTCGGGGGCGATGTTCGGGGCACACCGGGTGTCGGGGGCGATGTTCGGGGCACACCGGGTGTCGGGGGCGATGTTCGGGGCACACCGGGTGTCGGGGGCGATGTTCGGGGCACACCGGGTGTCGGGGGCGATGTTCGGGGCACACCGGGTGTCGGGGGCGATGTTCGGGGCACACCGGGTGTCGGGGGCGATGTTCGGGGCACACCGGGTGTCGGGGGCGATGTTCGGGGCACACCGGGTGTCGGGGGCGATGTTCGGGGCACACCGGGTGTCGGGGGCGATGTTCGGGGCACACCGGGTGTCGGGGGCGATGTTCGGGGCACACCGGGTGTCGGGGGCGATGTTCGGGGCACACCGGGTGTCGGGGGCGATGTTCGGGGCACACCGGGTGCCGGGGGCGATGTTCGGGGCACACCGGGTGCCGGGGGCGATGTTCGGGGCACACCGGGTGCCGGGGGCGATGTTCGGGGCACACCGGGTGCCGGGGGCGATGCTCGGGGCACACCGGGTGCCGGGGGCGATGCTCGGGGCACACCGGGTGCCGGGGGCGATGCTCGGGGCACACTGGGTGTCGGGGGAGCACCGGTGAAGAGAGTATTCCCTCCAATCCTGCAACTACCACATAGGCCAGTTGAAGTGGAGAAACTACAATCCCCGATTACACAGCGACCACAGAGACTCAGGCTTCCTTTAACCGGTTTTATTTAAACATATGCAAGGGAGCCACAATCATTCCTGAGAAGGATGAGCCAGCAGCTCCCAGATTGATTACATTTCATTACTTTTGTACTTTTTCTTATCACAATACATTTGAATACATCCAATCGGTAACTGACACAGAGGTACCATGTTAAAACTATCTTATTGAACATAAACATGTGATTTTGCTAGCCAATTATTCTAAAGGGTGAATACATAATTATATTATCCAATCAAAATTAAAACACATACACAAAGAGGTTGGTTCTCAGAACTGTTTGTGTTTCTCTTTGTCCATTGTATGTCTTCCCATATCTAAGCTAAACCATCTGCCCCATCTCTGTCTGAGAGAGGAGTACACCTAGTCTTAACTTTGTTATGTTTTATCTCCAGTCCAGCTGTCAAGGCTTCAACGCATCATTGCACCACTTGAATGGTTCTGTCTGTGGCTGGACATTAGCTCATCTCTTGAAACTGTGTAAATCTCACAAAACTCAAAGCCCCTTTGTGTGCAATGTCCATCAGCTTACCCTCAGCTGTCAATAGGTTCAGCATCCATGGCTGCTTGTAGATTTTTTGTATGTTTAGCAAATTCTTACTATGTGCTTTCTTTTATTACATGTGTATATTTACTTTCCCCCTAACAGTTAGGGTCGGGAACAGTGTCGGGAGCTGTCTTGGGGTTGGGGGGTTCATGCTGGATGTTGGGGTCACACTGGGTGTGGGGGGCAGTCTCGGGGTGGGGGTGTTCACTGGGTGTCGGGGCCACACTGGGCGTCCGGGATCGGGTGGAGGGGATCACACTGGGTGTTGGGGTGGGGGGGTGGGGTCACACTGGGTACCGGGGTCGGGGCGAGGGGGTCACACTGGGTGTCTAGGGTCACACTGGGTGTTGCGGTGGGGGGAGGGGGTCACACTGGGTACCGGGGTTGGGGAGGGGTGGGGGGGTTACACTGGGTGTCTGGGGTCACACTGGATGTTGGGGGGGGCGGGGGGTGGTCACACTGGGTACCGGTGTTGGGGAAGGGGTGTCACACTGGGTGTTGCGGTGGGGGGAGGGGGTCACACTGGGTACCGGGGTCGGGGAGGGGGGGGGTTACACTGGGTGTTGCGGTGGGGGGAGGGGGTCATACTGGGTACCGGGGTCGGGGAAGGGGGGGTTACACTGGGTGTCCGGGGTCACACTGGGTGGGGGGGTGGGGGTCACACTGGGTACCGGGGTTTGATGGGGGGTTTCACTCTGGGGCAGTTTTCGAACCTGTCCAGGTAGTTGTCGGTTTCCAGGCTGTGAGGGGGTGTGTTGGGGGTGTTTATGACGATTTCAGCTATGAGTTATTTCTGCCTATTCCAAATTATATTTACAAAACACTGAAGGTTGATGTCCTTTACATCAGGATTCTTCAGAGAAACAGAGATCATCGCTTTCTAGTGAATTCAACAACATGAAATCTCTTATAGAGAAGGAGGAGAAAATTGCGACCAACCTGATTGAAGAGGAAGAGAACAGAGCAAACAGTCAGATTGTGGCTGTGCTTGATCAGGTCAGCACCCAGCTCACTAAACTAAAGGAATACAAGGAGCAGCTGGACTCTGTATTGGCTCACACCGGAAGCATGGTATTTTGGAAGGTATTGTTCTCTTTATAACCTAATGTTTTTCTGATTTCTAACAGTCAGTGATGACAGTGTTCCCAGGGACGTGTGATGGGTGAGAACGTAGCCACACATTCATCTAAAGGAGTTTCAACATTGTTTTTAAGCAATGTCTGTGATGGTGTACAAAGTGGCTGTCCTGATAAAGCAGCATCCATTGTGAACTCCTCAGCAAAGGGTTTAACAATTAATTGACAGTGTTCTGCAAGATTGATTGCAGATCATTTTCCATTGTCAGAATGTGACCAATAGTCTGCTCGTGAACAAAAATAAGAATACCTGGAAAAACTCAGCAGGTCTGGTAGCATCTGCGGAGAGAAAGACAGCTAACGTTTCGTTACAGTCTGCTCGTGAATCTGGATTCTGCATTAAGAATTAATGCTGGTGTTTTGGTTTCAGAACATTGCTGAGCTTCCTGTAATCCCATTGGACATGGGCACACCCCCTGAACCAATAGAACTGGATTCCAGGAAGATGGAGCTTATTGGGAAAGTGGTTTCTACACTGAAGCAGGCTCTGGTTCGGCAGCTGAGGTGTTCACTGCAGCAGAGAATGCAACAACTGGAGCAGGCAGGTGAGTAAGAAACACCCCTGATTCAGACTAGCAGCTTGACAGTGATTGTCCTTTCACTTTTGCTGCCAGCTGCTCCTTTATTAGAATAGAATCAGAAAGGGCCATTTGGCCTGTCATATTCTTGTCTCACCTTCTCCCACCCCTGTCCTTTCCCCTGTTGCTCGGTAAGCCCTTTCTCCAATTCCCTTTTGAAAGCCATGATTGAAGCTGCTTCCACCACCCACTCAGGCGGTGAAGTCCAGAACCTGTGTGAAAGGCTTTCCTCAGGTTGCCATTGGTATTTTAACTTGCTAAGTTATAAATTTAATACAGTGCAGTCCTTATAGTTCCCTATTCATCGTTTAAAATAGTGCCCTAGAAGAAAAAAATAAAATTCACCAACGAATTGCCTACCTGCTCACCAAAGTGAATGTCTCTGTACCTCAGCTCGGGTCTGGTCTTTCCCTCCTGGCTCAGCTTGCTTCCTGTTTATGAAAAGACCCAGAACAGCCTCCTCCCTCATCAACAAAAGCAAAATGCTGACGATAATCTGAATTAACAAAAGGCTGAGTATCAGCATGTCTGATATCATGTGTGGAGAAACTTAATGTTTCAGGTCGGTGACCTTTCATCACATGGACTGAGGACATTCACAGGGGTCTCAGGTTCCCTACCACGTCTCCACTCATTGGACTAAACGCAAATAATCAAAAATCTTATTTAAAGCCTTTTCTTTAAAATCTCAGCAACTCCTCACCAATCGGCACATTCCCCTGTCTGACATCGCTTTGATTTTTTTTTGCTGCTCCAACCCCAATTCCTTCAGATTTGTGTTCCTTACCTCTGGGCTTTGCAAACGTCCAGTTGCCTGTGCTGTGCTGGCACCATGCCCTGGGTTATCTTTTCTTTGATTTTGGTCTCAGTGCACTCTTCCTCTCCTTGCCCACCGTCTACGTGCACCCTTCAAATCCTCAGATACCCCTAGTTCACTCCGCCATTGGCAGCCATGACTTGGGTTGACTGGGCCCCAAGCTCCAGAATTCCCTCCCTAAACCCCTCTCTGCCTTTAAGGCGTTTATTAATACCGACCTGCAGTCTGTCTCTGCTGGAAACTCCCTGGGTGCCTTGTCACTGCTGTTTGGAAGATTTTCCTGTGTTTAAGGCTCTTCGCTGCCGCACATTCGGACAATAGTACATCACTCAATATGAGGTATGTTTGTGTGTGGGTAAGGATTGTGATACAGTGATCAGGTTTCTATTCATAATGACTGCTGCAGGTAGAGGGGAAATCAGCCATGCTCCTGCTCCTGATCACTGACCAGCCACCCTTTATTGAGGGTGATGATGATGTGCGAGTACAAGGGGGAGGGAGAGGTGCAAAGGGTGAATGAGAGATGGAGTGAGAGCTGGTGTAGCACGATCCATCACAGTTCATTCCAGAGTTTAATCCTTTCTTCTCTTACTACACAGAGAAAGCCAAGTCCCGTCCGTCACCCAGTCAAAACCCGAAACTGGATGCAGGTAAGGAAGAGGGCGAAGGAGGTGACATCCTCCTCCTGCCTCCTCCCCCCGCCCCCCGCCCGCCACGCCACACCCCTTGCCGCGTCGCTGGCTGGGACAGCATTTGTTGTCCATCCTTAATTGACCTTCAGGGAGGTGGTGGTGAGCCGCCTGCTTGGTGTAGGCACACCCAGTGTTTTCAGACAGGGGTCTGTACTATTTTGAAGCAGCGATATATTTCCAGGTCAAGATGGTTAATTGCTTGGAGGGGGACTTGCTGGTGGTGGTGTTCCCATGTGTCTGCTGCCCTTTTCTCTAGGTGACAGGTTTTGGTGAGTTGTTGCAGTGCATTGTGTCGATAGTACACATTGCTGCTACTGTGCATTGGTGGAGGGAGTGAATGTTAAAGTGGTTGATGGGGTGCCAATCAGCTGGGCTACTTTGTCCTGGACAGTGTCAAGCTTCTTGAATGTTGTTGGACTGTACTCATCCAGGTAACTGGACAGTATTATGTCACACTCCTGACTTGTGCCTTGTGGATAGGCTTTGGGGAGTCAGGAGGTGAGTTACTCGCTGCAGGATTCCCAGCGTCTGACCTGCTCTTCTGGTCGCAGTATTTATATGGCTAGTCCAGTTCAGTTTTTGGTCAATGGTGACCCCCAGGATGTTGATGGTGGAGGATTCAGTGATGATGTCTGTCATGTGATGGTATTGTTTCTAATTCATTCCACAGGTTACCCCCCAGATCCAGTGGAACCATCATCTGCCAATGACCCAGAATTATCTGAAACAACCAATTCTCCTGAGGGCAAGCAAGTGAGAAAGAGTGAGTGGGGGAGTGACACCAAAGGGGTCTCAGTTTTTCACCTCGTATTTGTTTTGTGGAATGGCCCCCCACCCCATGTCAATGTGCACGTCCAGTATAGGAGGTTCTGAGCTTAGTCTCTGCTTGAGCTCAGTCAGTGGCTCACTACCCACAGTGACCCCTGAGTTGGAGAGAGGAGGAGAATCAGCCAGGGTTCCTGCTCCTGACCACTGTCCAGTCACCCTCTACCGAGAGTGAAGATGATGTGAAAGTATGAGAAGGGGGGAAAGGGTGAATGAGAGATGGAGTGAGAGCTGGTGTAGCATGATCCATCACAGTCCATTCCAGAGTTTAATACTTTCTCCTCTTGCTCCACAGAGAAAAACAAGTCCAATCCTTCGCCCGATCAAACCCAAAGACTGGCTGCAGATAACATACAGGGCCAAAGTAAGTGATATACCCCACACCCCTCACTGTAACACTCTGATATACCCCACACCCCTCACTGTAACACTCTGATATACCCCACACCCCTCACTGTAACACTCTGATATACCCCACACCCCTCACTGTAACACTCTGATATACCCCACACCCCTCACTGTAACACTCTGATATACCCCACACCCCTCACTGTAACACTCTGATATACCCCACACCCCTCACTGTAACACTCTGATATACCCCACACCCCTCACTGTAACACTCTGATATACCCCACACCCCTCACTGTAACACTCTGATATACCCCACACCCCTCACAGTAACACTCTGATATACCCCACACCTCTCACTGTAACACTCTGATATACCCCACACCCCTCACTGTAACACTCTGATATACCCCACACCCCTCACTGTAACACTCTGATATACCCCACACCCCTCACTGTAACACTCTGATATACCCCACACCCGTTGTTGTAACACTCTGATATACCCTACACCCCTCGCTTTAACTCTGTGATATACTCCACACCCCTCACTGTAACACTCTGATATACTCCACACCCCTCACTGTAACACTCTGATATACCCCACACCACTCACTGTAACACTCTGATACACCCCACACCCCTCACTGTAATGTTCTGATACACCCCACTCCCCTCACTGTAACACTGATATACCGCACACCCCTCACTGTAACACTCTGATATATCCCACACCCCTCACTGTAACACTGATATATCCCACACCCCTCACTGTAACACTCTGATATACCCCACACCCCTCACTGTAACACTCTGATATACCCCACACCCCTCATTGTAACACTCTGATACACCCCACACCCCTCACTGTAACATTCTGATACACCCCACTCCCCTCACTGTAACACTCTGATATACCCCACACCCCTCAGTGTAACACTCTGATACACCTCACACCCTTCACTGTAACATTCTGATACACCCCACACCCGTCACTGTAACACTCTGATATACCCCACACTCCTCACTGTAACACTCTGATATACCCCACACCCCTCACTGTAACACTCTGATATACCCCACACCCCTCACTGTAACACTCTGATATACCCCACACTCCTCACTGTAACACTCTGATATACCCCGCACCCCTCACTGTAACACACTGATATATCCCACACACTCGCTGTAACACTCTGATATACCCCACACCCCTCACTGTAACACTCTTATATACCCTACACCCCTCACTAAGAACTTTTTTCTTTGTTTATGGATGTGGGCATCGCTGGCTGGGACCAGCATTTGTTGTCCATCCTTAATTGACCTTCAGGGAGGTGGTGGTGAGCCGCCTGCTTGGTGTAGGCACACCCACAGTGTTTTCAGACAGGGGTCTGTACTATTTTGAAGCAGCGATATATTTCCAGGTCAAGATGGTTAATTCCATTCCATTAAGTCCATTCCAGAGTTTAATACTTTCTCCTCTTGCTCCACATGGTTGTGGGTGGCGCTGACAATGCCAGCATTTGTTGTCCATCTCTAATTACCCTTGAGCTGAGCTAGGCCATTTCAGAGTGCAGGTAAGAGTCAACAACATTGCTGTCGGCCTGGAGTCACGTGTTAGTCAGACCAGGTGAAGGTGGCAGCTTTCCTTCCCTAAAGAGCTTTAGTGAACCAGATATGTTTTTGTGACAATCGGTGATAGTTTCACCACCACTGAGACTGGCTTTTAATTCCAGATTTTTTTATTAATTGAATTTAAATTCCACCAGCTGCTGTGGTGGGATTTGAACCCATCTGCTCTGGGTATTTGCCTGGGCCTCTGGATTCCTCGTCCAGTTACATTACCACTATGCCACCATCTTCCTCCTGCTGCCCTGGTCTTCCAGGGTGCTAGTGGTTGTGGGTTTCGAAGGTGATGTTGACGGAGCCCTGGTGAGCTCCTGCAGTGCATCTTGTAATAGTTTCTTGTAGTGCAGAACTGAAAAAAAGAGACAAGCTGTCAAAGCTAAATGCTTTGGACTCATCAGGCCAGATACAAGCATACCATATTTCAAAGGGAGCAAAAATTTATACCTCATGAGAAATGGATGCTGTTTGGTTGGCAAGTGGCCTGTGGTAGTGGTGTTTCCATGGAGAATGCTCCAGGGGACTGTTGGCCTCGTGCTTTTGTTTAATTGCAAAAAGTGCAGTGTCTGGACATGTTCCTTTTGCCTGCAGAGGGCTGGTCCCTTTGTATGAATATATGTAGCTTCTAGCAAGCATAGGTGAGCCACCTTGTGAGCCCAACTTGTCTTTAATTGGATGTTGGTGTAATTCTTAGCACGCTTGGGATTGTCCAATCGCAGAACCACATCTAACCTTAGACATGGTTTTCTAAGTTTTGCAAGTACAGCTGGTTGAGTACACCAGCCGATTCTGAACAGTCAAAGGGACACGCTGTTTGATATGATCTGCCAGCTGTTGGGAACGTATGGCCTTTGCTCCTGGCATTGCACTGGCACTGAAATTAATATACCACATTACTGATTAGTGTAGAAGGCAGAACAGCTGTTTGGTTTGATGGCAGCATCCTGTTAGTGGCAAATACCACTCATGTTGCTATTGAATCTGCTAGCTTCGTCTGTTGCCCCAGTTTTGAGATACGCTACCCTTGCAGGGTAATTGGAGGTATACTGGGCACTTTTCATGTCCGAAAGTAGCGGCCTTAGGACCATGTGTGTGCATGCGTGAGACGCAGCAAGCTATGGTCTGATCAGGGTAGACATTATCTTACAGGATAGCTTTGATGTGCCCAATTTCAGCAGCTAACTTGCACGGTGAACAAATGGATCAGATCCTATTTACGAGATTACTGACATGGTCGATATTATAGCAAGTGGGGCTGTAGGAATGACAATGCGTATATTGACCAGTGAAGGTCGACAGTCGTCGAGAACTCATTAGTGGATTTCTCAACTAGCCTGTGGAGGAGAGGGAGCTCACTGGATTGCTCCATTTCAAAGGGGAAATTGAGTGCGGGATGGAGCGCATTAAGGTGGGAATGGAAATTCTTACATGCAGCTGCAGGTTCAAATATAGCAAACATATCATCTGCGTGTTGGAAATGTGTAAGGGCTAGGAGGGTAGAGTCATTACCAAAAACATGTTTCTCATGGAAACTGATGAAGATGTTAGTGAGAGCTGGACCTTGGGGGTCCCATGGCAACACCATCTATTTGGGCAAACATAGCGTCATTAAAGCTGAACTCAACTGAGTGAGTTGTGAAGTTCATAAATTCAATGAATACAGATTTGGAAAGTGGTAAATCACCTAGATAGCCATGATATACTGACATGCTGCGCATGTCTGTGGCATTGCTATCGTAAACATTTTCATTGGCTGGACAGACAGCAGTGCCCTGTTAGTGGAAAATACCACTGGACAGTGATCAAGTTGAGGAACCCTGGCTGGTTCCCCCTCTCTCCAAGCCAGGGGTTACTGGACAAGGAGGGAGCCCTGGCTGATTCCCCAACTCTATAACTCAGGGGTCACTGGACAGTATCAGAGGCAGGGACCCTGGCTGAATTCCTAGCTTTCTAGCCCAGAGGTCACTGAGGGTACCTGAGCCTCTGACTTCTGGCCCTGCACCCAAGGTCCTATTCTGGATGGCAAAAACAACCCCATGGCCATTTGAGAGCTGAGAAAACAGGACCTGGCTGGGTCAGTTTTCAGCCATCTGGACACACTGTCCAGTCCATCAAAGTTGATTTTGCAGGAGTTTTGCCTGAATGCTTGTTGGGCTAGATTCAAGAAGGACATGAGTGTTTGTTTGATGGTCCTCCCATTGAATCTGGAGGATGTAGCTGAGGCATTTCTGATGGAATTTCTCTAGCATTCTTAAGTGTCACTGATAACCAGTCCAGGTCTCACTGCAGTACAGGAGTGTGGTGACAACTGCTCTGTACTCTAGGACTTTAGTTGACTTGCGGAGATCTTTGTTGTCAAAAAACAGTTGCTCTGTGGTTTGGACAAGGCTGAGCTGGTGTGGCTGCTTCTCTGTTGGATCTCCTCGTCAGTGGTGACCTTTTGAGAGAGGTGGCTGCCAAGGTGTGGGAAATGCTCAACATATTCCAGAGTCTCTCCTTCTACATTTATGGAAGATGGAATATTTGTCTGACCAGGTGTGGGTTTACATGAGTTTTGTTCTGGCAAAATTCAAGCACAGGCTGAGTCTCTTGTATGCAGAATTGAAGAGATCGAGAGTGGCTTGCAAATCTGGTGCAGAGTGGGCAACGACTCTGCAGTCACCACAAACTGTAGATCATGTATGTCTATGGTGGTAAGTTTAATTTTGGCAGGAAGACAACTGAAATTAAAGAGTTTTCCATCTAGGCTGTATTTAATACTCACACCAGAGAGCTGTTGATCTTTGATGAGGTGAATAGCCATTGTCGGGTAGATTGTAAATGGTATGGGGGCTATCACACAGCCTTGCTTGACCCTGGTTCGGATTTTGAAAGTGTCTGTTTCAGATCTCCCACACAAGTCAGCTGTAATCATATCATCATGCAGCAGCTTCAGGAGTGTGATGAAGTTTCTTGGAGATCCAAATCTCTGGAGCACAATCCACAGAGCCTCGTGATTCACTGAGTCAAATGCTTTGCTCAGGTCAGTGAGTGCAATGAAGAGTTCCTGATGGTGTTCTTGACATTTTCTTGGATTTGTCTGGAAACAAAGACCATGTCAGAGGTTCCTCTGGAAGGTCTAAAGCCACACTGTGTCTCTGGGAGGATTCCCTCAGCCACACCCACCAGATTTGAGGACCTTAGCTGGAAGACCATTGGGGCCGCAGGCTTGCTCGCTTTCACCCGTTTGATTGCTTGTTGCAGCTCTCCCATCGATGGTGGTTCACCCATGGATTCTACCACAGGTACTGGGGGTGAGGCTGGAGATTATCAGCTGCCACTGTGGAGTTATGATTGAGGAGTTGTTGAAAGTGTTCTTCCCAGCGTTGATGGACAGTATTGTCATCATTAAGAAGAGAGACACCATCCTGCGAGTGAAGGGAATTTTGTCCATTTGACATTGTTCTATAGATGGTCCTGGTGCTTCAAAGAAGCTTTGCATGTCATGATGGTCAGCGTATTGTTGGAACTCTCGGGCTTTCTCTTCCCACCACATGTCCTTTACCTTTCGGATTTGTCTTTGGCATCAGTCTTGATCTATTGGAACACTCTCTTCTTGACTTGCAACCTTGGGTTGTTCTGCTGGGAAATGAAGGCCGCTTGGCTTTGTTCCAGGAGGTCAGTTATCTCAGCATCATTTTCATCGAACCAGTCCTGGTGACAATGATGCTCGAATCCAATGGTCTGGACACAGGAATCCAGTACGACCGACTTTATTTGATCCCACTGTTCTGGAATTGAGTTGGATGTGTGAAGATTTTCCAGATTGGTTGTGAGCTGCACTTGGAATTCCTCTCTTCAGTTGGGCTGCTTGAGGCTGAGACATTGATCTTCTTCCTCTTGGACTTTTCGCTTTTGTGATGTTTTGGTGTTAGGTGGATGTTCATCACCGGCCGAACAAGTTAAAGATCTGTCCATGAGGCATCAGCCCCTCGCATGGATCAAAGATACAGTCAGCATTTAGATCTTTGACCGGAAGAACAACATAATCCAGGAGGTGATAATGCTTTGATCTAGGATGCCACCATGTGATTTTCTAATTGTCCTTCTGGTAGAAGAGGGTGTTTGTTATAATGAGGCCTTGCACACTTTGACTGCAAGAGGGCACTATTGGCATTGGCTTTTCCCTACCCTGTTTTTCCCAATGTACCACCCCAGAGTCATGTCCAACCCTGGCATTAAGTTTCCCAGAAAAATGACCTTTCCTTCTTTTGGGATTGCAGTGAGGACTTCATCAAGGTCAGAATAGAACTTTTCCTGAACATCTTCATCGGAGTCAAGGGTCGGGCCATAAGTGCTGATGACGGTGGCATACTGATTACAGCTGAGCTGCAGGTGAAGTGTCATGACTCTTTCACCGATTCAACTGGATTGCCACCTTGACTTGACTGTGAGGCTTGAGTTCTGATGATCCTTGAACGATGCTGTCAGGAGGTCCTTGTTCCTGGTAGAGCCAGCCATAACAGCAAGGTCAGGAGAGACGCCAGACAAGGTGTGGTCCTAAAGGTCGCCAATGGTAGAACAGGCGAAGGACAGCTGAGTCACACCGGCTGCAAAGACAGAAGAAGGCTTCAGCGGTAAGGTGGTCCCAGTCACTGGCTCGACACATGATTGAAATCTGACCACCAGGATCATGTGGACAATGAGGGCATCCCAAGATCCCCACGTTGAACAAAGTCACGCACAGGCTTCTACCAGTGTCCATTTGCCAAGTCCTGTGGTGATGGAGAGTTGGCGACAGGGACAGGGCTTTGAACCTGGGAGTCCCTAGTCAAGGATCGGCACATAGGCAACAGATGCATGAAGGTCATTGGCCACCTGTGTTGGGACAGAGGTGACTTTGAACAGCAGCATCTGTGGTGGAGCAGTATTCTTCAAGATAGGAATGGCTAATATTTAAGGAACAAATGAATGCATTGCAACAGTTATACATTCCTTTCTGGCACAAAAACACAACTGGAAAAGCAGCCCAACCATGGCTAATAAAAGAAATTATGGTTAGTATTAGATCCAGCGAGGAGTCATATAAAGTTGCTAGAAAAAGTACATTGGTAGCAGCTTAGAATTCAGCAAAGGAGGACCAAGGGATTGATTTAAGAGGGGAAAAGTAGAGTATGAGAAAGTAGAAAATATCAATGGGATTAGACAAAGTCAACATGGATTTATGAGAGGGAAATCATGTTTGACAAACTTTACTGGAGGTTTTTTGAGGATGTAACTAGCAGAAGAGTTAAGGGAGAACCTTACGGTGGTGTATTTGGATTTTCAGAAAGCTTTTTATGAAGTCTCACGTAAGAGGTTAATGTGGTTTAATTTTACACATGGGATTGGGGGTAAAAGATTGCCATGGATTGAGAATTGGTCAGCAGACAGAGTAGGAATAAATGGGTCTTTTTTGGAGTGGCAGGCAGTGACTAGTGGGTACCACAGGGGTCAGTGCTTGGGCCCCAGCTATTCACAATATATATCAATGATTTGGATGAGTATTTGTAATAGTTCTAAGTTAGTCATAGGGGTCTACAGCATAGAAAAAGGCCCTTCGGCCCATCGAGTCTACGCTGGTCAAACAAGTACTTAACTATTCTAACCCCATTTTCCAGCTCTAGGCCCATAACCTTGTATGCCATGGCATCACAAGTGCACATCCAAATACTTCTTAAATGTTATGAGGGTTTCTGCCTCTACCACCCTTTCAGGCAGTGAGTCCCAGATTCCCACCACCCTCTGGGTGAAAACAATTCTTCCTCAAATCCCCTCTAAACCTCCTGTCCCTTACCTTAAATCTATGCCCCCTGGTTATTGATCCCTCCACCAAGGGGGAAAGTTCCTTCTTGTCTACCCTATCTATGCCCCTCATAATTTTATACACCTCAATCATGTCCCCATTCAATCTCCTCTGCTTCAGGGAAAATAACCCCAGTCTGTCCAATCTCTCCTCATATATCTAAAACTCTCCAGCCCAGGCAACATCCTGGTAAATCTCCTCTACACTCTCTATAGTGCAATCACATCCTTCCTATAATGCAGATTCCAGAACTGCACGCAGTACTCTAGCTGTGGCCTAACCAGCGTTTTATACAGTTCCAGTATAACCTCCCTGCTCTTGCCTTTATTAGCTGAGGCAGAGAATGTAAGTATCCCATATGCCTTATTAACCACTATCTACCTGTCCCGCTACCTTAAGGGACTGGTGGACGTGCACACCAAGGTCCCTCTGATCCTTGATACTTCCCAGGGTCGTATCATTCATCATGTATTCTCTTGCCTGGTTTGTCCTGCCCAAGTGCATCACCTCACACTTAGCACGATTAAATTCCATTTGCCACTGATCTGACCAGCCTGTCTATATCCCCTATAATCGAAAGCTACCCTCCTCACTATTTACCACCCCACCAATTTTTGTCATGCGTGAACTTACTGATCGACCCTCCTACATTCTGCTGATGACACAAAACTAGGTGGGAATGTGAGCGATGAGGGTGTTAAGAGGCTTCAAGACAATTTAGACAGGTTGAGTAAGTGGGCAAATACATGGGAGATGCAGTGTAACGTGGATAAGTGTGAAGTTATCCACTTCAATAGGAAAAACAGAATGGCAGAGTATTATTTAATTGGTGATAGATTGAGAAAAGTTGATGTACAAAGGGACCTGGGTGTCCTTGTACATCAATCACTGAAAGCAAACATGCAGGTGCAGCAAGCAGTTATGAAGGCACATGGTATATTGGCCTTCATTGTGAGAGGACTTGAGTACAGGAGCAAGGATGTCTTACTGCAGCTGTACAGGGCCTTGGTGAGACCACACCTGGAGTGTTGTGTGCAGTTTTGGTCTCCTTACCTAAGAAAGGATATACTTGCCATAGAGGGAGTGCAGTGAAGGTTCACCAGACTGATTCCTGGGATGGCAGGATTGTTGTTTGAGGAGAGAT